>NW_019268535.1:4256550-4338215 GCF_002738365.1 Cucurbita moschata
TTTTTTTTTTTTTTTTTTTTCATTTTCTTTTTAAGTTCTTAAATCTTGGTCCTATATGGATTTGACATTCAACCCTCAAAATTTCTATGAGGCTCTCTAGGCCTCGTGAATGGTTGTTTTGTTAGTCTCTTCATCGTTATCACAATTCTAGAGCTCTATTGTAAGCCTTCGAGGCACGACTTTGGTTATAAGTTCTTATAAAATTCATGTATACCAACGTTCCATCAACCTTCAAAGTACTATTGTAGACCTCTACCGCTCATGACAAGTTCACTAAAATAAAATTAACTTGTAAACTCCTTAATAATCCCCACAAGTAGAGTCATAAAATCGTATGTCAACTCTATAGTTGTCTAGACTCCTAACAATTGATTCGGATTTACAAGTAGGACCTGGTTGGTGACCTCTAACCATCTTTTTATTGTTAACATATCATCACTAGCCCAAGAGGGTCAAACCCAATAATTGTACAGAGTTCATTATATATTTATTTTAGAAAAATGATTTAGGTATTTTAGGAATAAAGATATCTTAGGAATAAATGGTCTGGCCTCTACTGTAAATACCCATCTACCCTACTTAGGTTTTTCATCCAAAGAAATACTAAGCACAGAGTGCTGTAATATTCTATAAAATGTCTTGTAATCTCCTTTCGATTTGTGTTAATAAGGAGTGCGAGTGTTTCCCACAAAATTTGAGTTCAACAATCTAGTATCAGAGCGAGGTTGGTGTAGGGTGTCTGATCTCTTTGAATTCTTAGTATGCTCTGTGGGTGTTTGATCTCTTTGTTTTTTTTAGTATGCTCTGTGGTTGCAATTCTTTCTAATCTTCCACATCAGAAACGATTTCTTGAGATTATTAGTGAGTGAGTTTCTTTATGTTATGAGTAGTCTGTGACCCTCCAAGTTATGCCGAAAAAGGTTGTTTGGTATTATTGAGGTATAGTCAACACGATGGGCAATTTCCAAATCATTGGAGGAATAAAAAAAAAAAAACAACAACAACAACTACAACACGTGGGCAACATGTATGATGTCCTATTTGCAAGGACAAGACCTTTCGGGAGGTCGTTGGTGGGAGTGAAACTAAGTCGCCAGGGGAGGATTCTAATGGCGCCTTAAGCAAATGGAAAATCAAAGCAGACAAAACAATGTTTGTCTTGAAGACTACAATCTAAGAAGAGATGTTAAAGCACATTTGGGATGATAAGATACCGAAAGAAGCATAGGATACGTTCCTGATGTTATTCTCAAAGAAAAACGATATGTGGCTACAATTTCTAGAGAACGAGCTGTTATCAATTTCACAACGTGGCATGATGATTGCTCGGTACTTCCACAAATTTAAGTCAATTTGATAGGAGATTATTAAGCTAGACTTGAAGTCTACCATTGGAGAAGCTCGAATGAAGAGAATTATTATCCACGAATTGCGACCATAATATAGAAAATTCGTTATTGTTGTACAAGGATAGCCCGCTCAACCATCACTTGTAGAGTTTGAAAATTTGCTAGCCAGCCAAGAAATCATGGCTAGCCAAATGAGAGGTATCACGCCGAAGATTGAAGAAGAAGCCACCAAGAAACTGCACAACCAGAGAGAGCTCATAAGAACGACAACAAGAGCTCTCAAAGAAAGAGATTTGAAGGTATTTGCTACAATTGCGGGAAGAATGGTCACATGTCCAAGAATTGTTGGTCTAGAAAAAAGTTTTTCGGAAGCAATGTAGCATCCTCCAAGATCTCCAACAATTTCGAAAGCATGGAGGAATGAGATGCAGAGGAAATATGTGACATAGAAGAAGACGATTTGAGCTCATGGTGATGATGGGAGAGCATATTGATTACGAGGATGAATGGATCAATGATTCAGGATGCTCAAACCACATGATTGACGATCAACGTGGTGTAATGGAAGCGAGGTGGCCCCTAGAGAAAGAAGTATTACCAGGCTTTGGGAACATTGAAGAAATTCTTCCACATAAGACGGGGGAGAAAATTATACACATTTGCTTAAGTGCTGATGTGTCTGGAGATCCAAGTGGCACTAATATTGGTGAGTAAGAAGTGAACTCGGTGAAAAGGAAATGACACCTCAACAACTCAGACGGTCAGAAAGAATCCAGAAACCAAATCCAAAGTATGTCAATTCAGTTATTAAAGAACACGAAGTTAAAGAGCCAAAGACGTATGAAGACACATCATACAATATGACTTGGCAGCAGGCAATGGAGGAAGAAATTATACCCTTGGAACAGAATCAAACCTGAAAATTAGTACAAAGACTAGAAGATGTCAAATCCACCTTTTGCAAGTAGATTTACAAAATAAAGTGTATCCTGGATGAATCAATCGAGAGATATAAAGCTCAACCTGTAGCTCGAGGGTTCTCTCAACAATATGAACTAGACTATCATGAAACGTTTAGTCCAATAGTGAAGATCACTATCATACAGGTTCCTCCAGCACTTGTGGTAAATAAAGATTGTAAATTATGACAGATGAATAGGAAGAATACTTTCTTGCAGGGAGAGTTAAACAGAGAGATCTACATGAACCAATCGAAGGAATTTGAGAATGCAATTGGAGTCACATCAACATGCAAAATCAAAAGAAGTTAGTTACAATCAATTAATTATGATCGTTTAAAGTTGACTCTTCCTATGCACAATATTTGAGGTTTCTTCCTATACACAATTAATTATGAGTCAGTCATTGACTCGTTTAAAGAAATTTAATATTGTGTATAGGAAGATTCAATTAATTTAATATTGCTCGATGGACCTTGAGATATGTTAAAGGTACGTCAATTAGGATCATTTGTACAAAAGAAGCAATGACTGCAAGTTAGCTAGATACCGTGATGTTGACTATGCAGGATATCACGATACCTGAAGATCAAGCACTGAGTATGTGTTCAAGCTCGGTTCGAGAACAATATCTTGGTGTAGCAAAAGACAACCAACAATATCATGGTCAACTAGAGAAGCAGAGTACAGAGCAACGACTAGCTTAGGAAAGTACATTGTTGAAACTCTTGATGGAAGATTTGCACCAGAAAATTGACTATCCAATACCACTTCATCATGACAACCAATCTGCGTTTCGCCTAGCAGAAAATCCTCTGTGGTGTTGCATGCTAAAACAAAATATGTGAAGGTGCACTACCATTTCATTAGAGAGAAAATCCTGAACGAAGAAATCGAAATGCAGATCAAGATAGATGATCAAGTGGCAGACTTGTTTACAAAAGGGCTGGCAAACATGAGAGCTTTCGCTGTTAGCTCAACATGGTGCAACTAATGAGCAGTAGTGCTGAGGGAGAGTGTTAAAATATTATCACTAGCCCAATAATTGTATGAGCCCATTGTATATTTATTTTAGAAAAATAAAGTTACAACTGTGTACCCCTACCACTCAGGACAGACTTAATAAAAGGAAGTTAACTGACTAACTCATTACTACTTCCCATAGAGTATAGTCATACATCATAAACCAGTTATATAGTTATCGAAGCCCTGAAAATCGAGTCAAGTTTATAATTAAGGACTAGTTGGTGAACCCTTACTCGCTTCCCGTGTAACTGCATAAAATCACATACATAAATAATAGAGACATAGCATAACGGTCTAACATATAGATACCTAATCATGGTTTCAGTTTCTCTCGAATCTGAACTCCGTTCATACATTTTTCAAAAACATGCATTATAACGTTTAAGATGTTGTTACATACATGAACTCAACTTCATGCTTAAATCTTAATTATACATTTCCTATAACATGTTTTCAATCATACCAAAGGCACATCTCCGTTTACACTTAAATCTTAATTTAATAGTTCTTTATCAGGAAACGTGCATCATAACCTTTTCGTACATCAAACCAACTTAGTTCATGTTCAAATTCTTATGACATACTTCTTATATCATGCTTCCACACGTACCACAGGTATAGCTTAATATGAAGTTACGAGGTGCCATTAACCTAGAATGTTCAACACTTTCTGCTCGGGAATCAAGTCAAGAGAATAAAATAGGTGAAAACGGGTTGAAAAATAGACTTTAGGAGGTTTAAAAATGGTATAAAGAGGGATGACCTCTTTAATAAATATGTAGATTTCCTCGTCACGAGTATATAGAGACAAGAATCAAGCAATTTGATTGAGATTTGAGAGATAAACGAGGGTCATAAGTTACTGAGAAAACCCTAAACTTCACTTCCAACAATGGCTTCGCTCTCCTCCTACCCATGCTCTCGATCTTCCGTTCCTTCGTGGCGCTCCAACACATTTTCTGCACATGTTTTTTTAATTATTATTATTATTATTCTTCTATTAAAAATCGTATATTACAAATAAAATATTTAATTTAATTATCACTTGTTAAAAAAAAAAAAAAAGGTTTTTATTGATATTTAAAAGAAAAAGACCTAATTGAATCTTCCTACCCACAAATTAAATTTAGTTGGTAGCAACTCCAATGCGTGAAAAGACGGGCCATTACAACCTTATTTGTAGATCCCACATCGATGGGAGAGGAGAACGAAATATTTTTTATAAAAGTGTGGAAACCACTCTTAGCAGACTCGTTTTAAAAACCTAAAGGGGAAGTCCGAAAGGGAAAGCCCAAAGAAGACAATATCTACTAGCGATGGACTTGTGCTGTTACAAATGGTGTAACGTTAAAAAAAAAAAAAATGAATTCAGCCAAGTCAACGGAGGGGAAAATGTGTCATTTTGCCCATCCAACCATTATAGGGGTCCAAGGGTCTCAATCAGCCATTAGTCACACCCACACTGGATGTATTATAGGCATTCATGTTGACCTCAATGGAAAATTAGGCTTTGATGACCCAAATGATGCAGACACTAGTTGCTAATCAGACAACATTATAGGGGACCAAAGATTCAGGGACGATGACCGTGGAGTCCCATTACCTGAAAGATTTTCAGAGACATAAACCGCATTCCTTTAACAAAGGCAAGGTGAATCCCATCGTAGTAGAGAATTGACTAGAGACTATAGAAATAGCCTTTTATAACATGAACTGTCTGCTGGAGTATCAAGTACATTGGGAGACATACATGTTGAAAGGAGAGACACACTTCTAGTGGAAAGGTGCTCAGAGGATCATTGCACCATAAGGAGAGCCTATCACTTGGTGCCAGTTTAAAGAAACCTATTTCCACAAATACTATCCCGTCACTGCTATGATGAAAATGCAAGCAACATTCCTTGAACTGAAACAGGGAGACAAGTCAGCAGAGGAATACGATCTGGAGTTCAACAGGTTGGTAAGGTTTTCTCTAGTATATGTGAGCACAGAAGAGTTGAAGGCCAAACGATTTATTGCTAGCCTAAGGAAGGAGCTAAAGGGGCATGTGGCAGCCCATACATCCTCTGATTATGTAGAAGCCCTTCGGGTGGTGATCCTCATCAACAAACTACAGTGGGGATCAGCCCAGTCATCCCACACAACAGTCCAAGGGAAGAGGACCGACCGGAGCCACCCCAGAACTAATGGACCGCCCCGCGGCCACACTAATAAGTAGGGGAAAGCCTCGGTGCAGAAGAGGACCAATTGTCCTAATTGTTGGCGTCCTCACTCGAGGGAATGCAAAGTAGGAATAGATGCATGCTACAAATGTGGCCAAACAGGGCACCTTGCAGTAGATTGCCCTTAGAGGAACGATCAGCATGCCAACAGACCTGCGACACAAAATCAAAGGGCCCAGGGTGCTCAACATTAGTAAGGGTGAGTTGTAGCCCATGCAAGCATAACTAGACAAGCTGACGAGCCTGACACAATTGTTATAGGTACGCTACCCATCTTTGGTCATTTGGCTTTAGTGTTGTTTGATTCGGGTTCGATACATTCGTTCGTATTTAAGGAGTTTGTAGAGCTAGCACACCTAGAGAAGGAACCTTTAGAGATCACCCTATCAGTGTCTACCCCTACTCACGAGCTATTGTTAACTACCCATAGGGTTAAGGTAGGTAATATAACAGTGCCAGGACGTGTCATCGAAGCTGCACTGATAGTGTTAAGCATGCAAGACTTCGATGTCATCTTGGATATGAATTAGCTAGGCGAGAATCATGCTTTGATAGATTGTGAGACTCGAATAGTGACTCCTAGACTCCCGTTAGGGGACAACTTTACCCACAAGGGAGACACTCCCAAAAGAACCCCAAGCGTCATATTAACACTAAAGGTCAGAAAAATGATTTGTAGTGGTGCAAGTGCATTTTTAGCGAGCGTGATCTTAGGCAACCGTAATGAGCAGACGGTCTCATCAGTACGCATCGTTAGGGAGTTCATAGATGTTTTTCGGAGGATTTGCCAAGTTTGCCCTAAGTTAGGGAAGTTGATTTCGGGATCGGTTTAGAACCAGGAACTGCGCCGAACTCCAAGGCACCCTGTATAATGGCACCTGTATAACTCAGAAAATTGAAGGAACATTTATAGGAGCTGTTGGATAAGGGTTTCATTCAACTTAGTGTATCACCCTAGGGAGCCCCTGTTCTATTTGTCAAGAAGAAGGATGAGTCTCTGCGGTTGTGTATTGATTATAGGGAGCTAAACAATGTCATCATAAAGAATAAGTACCCTCTCCCAAGAATTGATGACTCGTTTGATCAGCTAGGAGCAACAGTTTTCTCCAAAATTGGAGGTCAAGGTATCATCACTTGAGAATCAGAGAGAAAGATATACCTAAGACAGCCTTTAAAAGTCATTATGGATATTACGAGTTTCTTATTATGTCATTTGGCCTTACCAATGCACCAGCAGTCTTCATGGAACTAATGAACAAGGTGTTTAAGAATTCTTAAACACTTTTGTTATAATGTTCATTGATGACATTCTAATACTCTTAGTCAGAGGCAGAGCATGAAGAGCACCTGAGGAAAGTCCTGACAATATTGAGAGTCCAGCAGTTGTACGCCAAGTTCTCCAAGTTTGAGTTTTGGCTATTTGAAGTAGCGTTTCTAGGTCATTTGGTGTCAAGCAGAGAGATCACAGTGGACCTAGCTAAGATAGAAGTAGTGATGAGGTGGCCAAGGCCGACCACAGTCACAAAAGTGTGGAGTTTTTTGGGCTAGCTAGCTGGATATTACAAAAGGTTCATCCAGGGCTTCTCCAAAATATCTTCAGCGCTAACTCAGCTAACCAAGAAGGTCAAGCCCTTTGCTTGAATAGAGTTTCCAGGAACTCAAGGAGAGGTGGGTGACAACACCGTTTCTCACAGTTCTAGATGGGTCAGGCGATCTCATGGTGTATGGTGACGCATCAGGGAAAGGTTTAGGGTGTGTGCTCATGCAGAAGGGTAAGGTGATAGCGTATGCTTCTAGACAACATAAGAAATATGAACTAAACTACCCCACTCGTGACCCCGAGTTAGCAGCGGTAGTGTTGGCTCTGAGAACATGACGACATTACCTGTACGGGGTACCAGTGTCCATAGTATCAGATCGGGACACCAGGTTCACCTCTAAGTTTTGGAAAAGTCTCTAGCAAGCACTAGGAACTCAATTAAGGTTAGTACAACTTTTCATCCTCAAACAGATGGACAGACCGAAAGGCTGAATCAGATCTTAGAAGATATGTTGCGAGCCTGTGTCATAAATTTCTCTAGGTGCTGGGACGAACATCTGCCCTTGATGGAATTTGCCTACAATAACAGTTATCAAGTGACCATCCAAATGACGCCTTTCAAGGCATTGTATGGACTTAGGTGTTGAACCTCAATGTTTTGGGAAGAGGTAGGCACACAGCAACTACTGGGACCAGAGTTGGTTAAGGTCACCAACGCAATGGTGCAAAAAATCAAGCAGAGAATACTCACCCCTCAGACCCGATAAAAGAGCTAGGCATATTTGCATAAAAGGGACCTCAAATTTGAAGTGGGTGACCATGTGTTCCTGAAGGTAGCCTCTATGAGGGGGTGTTGAGGTTCGGGAAGAAGGAAAAGTTGAGCCCAAGGTTCATAGGCCCCTCCAAGATTCTAGAGAGAGTTGAGGCTGTGGCCTATGGAATTGCCCTACCACCAAACCTTGCCACCGTACACAATTTGTTCCACGTGTCCATGCTGCGAAAATACACTCCAGACCCTACCCACGTGATTGAACATGAAACGCTTTGTCTTTAGGAGGATCTGTCATCGAGGAGAAACCTAGCAGAATTTTGGCTCGAGACACCAGGCGATTGAACAACGAAGTTATTCCCTTGGTGAAGGTCTCATGAGGTAACCACCGCAAAGAAGAGGCAACTTGGGAATGAGAAGAGAACGTAAAGAGAGCCTATCCTGAACTCTTCCAAGAGATGTCGACTTTCGGGGACGAAAGTTCCTAAGAAGGGGAGAGTTTGTAATGCTAAAAAAAAAAAGTCAAAAGTCAATGGAGGGGAGAGAAGGATTTTTTGGTAGCCACGTGTCGACCGGTGTAGCGCGGCTTGGTAGGCGGAGGACACACGTTGAGCATTGGTTGGAGCTATGCGGCGGACGACGGTTGGAGCAACATGGCCCCAGCAATACGGTGCCACGCATCGCTAGTGTACCTTACCTGTCTCCAGACCTACAGACCGATCTGTCCCGACTTGCAACCTGTCGGCCCAAACCAACCCACAGTCCACCTGAGCGAATCGAGCTGCCGACCCCAATTTAAGCGCTGACCCATGACTGCACAGAAGCAACCTGCGCGTGCCGCCCGCGAGTAGACGTGTTCCCGGTGCGTGTAAGACCCGTTTTTGTCTGTTTGACTTCTATTTGCCTAATTTTCGTCCCGATTCCAATTCTAACAATGTTTTTATGAGAATAGGTACATAGTCGAGGAAAATCAGTATTTTTGGATGCCCTACTTGCATAGAAACGCCAGCAAAAGGGCATGCGTCAACCAAGTAAGTCACCACATGGAACTTAAGAAGAAATATTTGTAGGAATCACTTCGGTATGCATGTATGCTAGTTTAATTTCCTTAGTTGACTAGATGTATGAATTATGAAAATTGAATCATGGTTTATGCTTATGCATGAATTATGTATGTTGTATCTTGATGCTTGATATATGTGCACTAAGTTAATGTTTATGAATCGTTGTTACAATAAGGCTAGGGATTCATGATTAGAGTGATGAGTCACTGGGTTTAGACCTATCCGTTCCCTAGGAACCTAACAGATTACCACGACAACGAAGTACCTTAGGATTGTTCTTAGGCTGTTAGCTGTGTGAACGATATCTATAGCTCCGTGGGAGGACCAGGTGTTCCTGATTAGTTCTCACTACTGCTTGGCCCATTTTGCATGGGAAATGTGTCCCCACGTCGTACAACCCATTACCTGTGTGGGAACAGATTGGGTTGTGCCCCCAGGGGACTATTATGGGCCTAGGAGGTACTCAATACACTCCTAAGCAAGATGCCATATGGTCTCAAATAACCATGTAGAGGTAGCGCCTCATAGAGAGACACCGGTCATTACAGCTTGGCATAAGGAATTCTTAAAGACTAAATGAAAGGACGGAGGACTAGAGAAGCTCCAAGGGGGCAATCCCCAAGGGATTAAGATCAAAACTAGAAGTTCTGGAGCTAATTAGAAGTCCGTGGGAATTCGTTAAGCATAGGATGCGATGATAGCCTACAAGTAGGTGGCTTACTGAGTATAATTTTTATACTCATCCTTGCTATGTTTTCTTTTTTCAAGTGTGTGAGGCGTCTGGTCAAGAGAGGGTGTGATCAGAGATGTGGATCGAGACGTCAGTCCAGTTTTTCTTTTGTATTTGAATTCACATATTTTCGTCCCAAGAATTGTTAATTATTTGAACATTTGTTTTAAAATTTCACTTGAAATAAATGGTTTCACCTTAATGCATTTTCAAATATTTTTGTTACATTCACGTCATTTTGAGTCACGGCTCATAGTATAATATTGGGTCGTGACAAATGATGTCAGAGCTAGACACCGGATGATGTGCCAGTGAGGATGCTGGGTGTCATGGTCATGCTCGTCCAAGGCGTGTTGCCCATGGCCGCATGCCCATGACAAGCCCAACCCTTTATGTCTTTTCATATTCTAGTGTTTTACTTTTGTATTTCTAGAAAGTATGACGTTTCAGAAATATCATGTCTAAGTCTGTCAGACATGAAATGCCTCAGAATGTACTATAGGGGGATACGACTAGTTGTCAACTTCTCCCTACCCAAGGTTATATACTGTAAGCCCTTGTTATTTCTCTCTTGCTTGCTTATATAATGTCTCTTTCAAAAATCTCTCTCTGCCCTCATTTTCTAAATCATTCTCTTAAAATCGAGGCCAAAGGCTCGGGAATACGTCACCTGGCCGTAGGCGACGCAAGAACGAATTGGCTTAGCTCACTTGTCGTTGGAAAGTGAGTGCTGCACAATCGCAAGTTTGCTACCATTAAAAGTGCGATTGTGACAAGTGGTATCAGAGCTTTGTAAACTCCGTGAAATAGCAAAGACAGAAAACATGTCGACGACAAAGTCGACACCCAAATCACAAGCCGACCAACTTACTTTAATAGAAGAGGAAATTCTGTTCCTCAAAGAAGTCCCTGACACCATCCGCTTCTTGGAAGCACGGGTGAAGGAATTGAGTGGAAAAGTCGTAGAGATCGACGCAATGGGTAACCGCCTAGATGGGTTGTCAATCGCAGAACTGATGTTTCGAGTGACCTCACTCGAAGAAAAAGTTGCTCCTACGAGCAGCCCAAGACCATCTGGTAGCCCCGATAGCTCTGTCGCGCACAAGGAGGGACGTGACGAAGAGTTCAACGTGCTACAAAATACAATGATGAGTTTGTTCAATGGATTACCTGATGAATTCAAAACAACGATTGATGACATCCAAGAAAAGATGTCCACAATGAGCACCTGAATCGAGGTGACCATGAAAGCCGTGGAGAACGTCTCAGCGGGGCAACTAATACAGGATCCAACAAACTGAAGTTTCTCGACCCTAGACCTTTCAAAGGGAACCGGGATGCCAAAGAGTTGGAGAACTTCATTTTTTATGTCGAACAGTACTTCAAAGCCACACCGGCTTGTACCGACGACATAAAGGTGACAGTAGCCTCGATGTATCTCATAGACGATGCCAAACTTTGGTGGCGTATGAAGGTACAAGACATCGAGAATGGATTGTGCACCATAGACTCGTGGGAAGACCTCAAGAGAGAGTTGAGGGACCAATTCCTCCCCGAAAACGTAGACCATCTAGCAATGGAAAAACTAATAGCCCTAAAGCAAACTGGAAGCATAAGAGACTATGTCAGACAATTTTCGACCCTGATGCTAGATATCAGGGGCTCATCAGAGAAGGACAAGGTGTTCTTATTTATAAACGAGTTACAACCGTGGGCCAAAATAAAAATACACGAGAAAAAGGTCAAAGATCTAGCTACCGCAACTGCATGCGCCGAGAGACTCCTAGACTATGGGAACGAGGCGAGTTACCAAAGAAAAACAACACAGGCCCCAAACACTAGGGGCAAAACATATAAACCGCCAGGTGATCGAAATGGGAGCCCCAACAGGCCAAACGGAGGTAACGACAGACCAAGCAGGTGGACAGATAGACCTCCTCAGAACAACCAAGTAGAGACATCTCGAGAACCTTACCCTCAAAGGAACCACCCGACAACACCTTTACAATGGTGTGTAAAGGCCCCCACAAAGTGTCCTACTGTCCTCATCGGGCCTCTCTCACTGCACTCCAAGTGTCCATTCAAGAGAGCAACAACACAAGAGTCGAGACTATGCTAGACAAGAAGGAAGATCAAGACAACCCCCTGAATGGGCGCGCTCAAATTCTTGTCAGTCCTCCAACGGAAGGTCGACCCGAAGGAGATAATAGAGAAAGTGCTCATGTTTGTGGATGCGACAATAAACTCTCGACCAAGCAAGAGCACTTTGATAGACTCAGGAGCGACTCTTAACTTCATCGCCGATCAAGAAGCCCGAAGATTGGGACTTACCATAGGAAAAGACCCTGAAAAAATGAAAGCTGTCAACTCCGAGGCCTTGCCTATTGTGGGAGTTTCCAAAAGAGTCCTCTTCAAATTAGGGGCTTGGACAGGAGAGCTGGACCTTGTCGTAGTTCGTATGGACGACTTTGACGTGGTACTTGGGATGGAGTTCCTCCTAGAACACAGAGTTATCCCAATGCCACTGGCGAAATGCTTGGTGATCACCGACCGCAATCCCACAATAATACCTGCAAGCATTAAGCTGCCAGGTAACTTTAGAATGATCTCAGCCATACAATTGAAAAGAGGACTCGCACGGGAGGAACCTACGTTTATGGCTATACCACTGATGGAAGAAGTGACTACTGAGGAAACAATCCCAGACGAAATCAAGGAGGTACTAAACAGTTATGCTGACATAATGCTAGAGAGCCTACCACAAACATTACCACCCCGTCGAGGCATTGATCACGAAATTGAACTCCTTTCCGGGGTTAAACCCCCAGTCGAAGAACACATATCGAATGGTTCCCCCTGAGCTAGCCGAGTTGAGGAAACAACTAGATGAGTTGTTGACAGCAGGATTCATCTGCCCGCCAAAAGCACCTCATGGAGCACCCGTACTATTTCAGAAAAAGAAGGATGGGACGTTGCGTCTGTGCATAGATTATAGAGCCTTAAACAAGGTGACGGTACGCAACAAATACCCACTACCGATAATATCCAACTTGTTCGACCAACTTCACGGGGCCAAATACTTCACGAAGTTGGACTTACGATCAGGGTACTACCAAGTACGTATCGCCTTGGGGACGAGTCCAAGACGACGTGCGTGACAAGATATGGAGCCTTCGAGTTCCTGGTAATACCCTTTGGCTTGACAAAGCTCCAGCTACGTTTTGCACGTTAATAACCCAGATTTTCTACGAATACTTGGATCAGTTCGTCATAGTATACCTCGCCGACATAGTTGTATACAACACAACTCTAGAGGAACACAAGGTGCACTTGAAGCTCGTATTTGACAAGCTGCGGCAAAATCAGTTGTACGTCAAGAAAGAAAAATGTGCCTTCGCACAGACATGCATGAACTTCCTCGAACATGTCATCAGTTGTGGACAGATCGGGATAGATAACGATAAGATAAAAGCTATCCAAGAGTGGAAAGTCTCTACTTCCGTATCCGATGTGCAGTCCTTCTTAGGATTAGCAAACTACTATAGGCGGTTTGTGGAAGGGTTTTCATGACGAGCCGCCCCCTTAACGGAGCTCATGAAGAAAGACCACCCTTGGTCGTGGTCAAATAAATATCAAATGGCCTTTGGAGATCTAAAGGCAACCATGATGAGGGGTTCTGTCCTCAGGTTAGTAGATGTTACAAAGCCATTTGAAATAGAAACAGGTGCTTCCGACTTTGTCCTTGGCGGTGTCCTTATTCAAGAAGACCACCCCATCGCTTATGAAAGTCGGAAGCTTAATGATGCTGAACGGAGATACACTGTCTCCAAAAAAGAAATGCTGGTTGTAGTCCATTGCCTACGAGTCTGGAGATAGTATCTCTTGGGATCATAGTTCATAGTGAAGATGAATAACAGCGCCATCTGCCACTTCTTCGATTAACCAAAATTGATGGCAAAACAAGCCCGGTGGCAAGAGTCGTTGGCGGAATTCGACTTCAAATTCGAACACAAGGCAGGGAAGAGTAATCAAGCAGCCGATGCACTGAGTCGGAAGGGCGAACATGCGGCCCTGTGCATGTTAGCCCATATTCATTCAAGTAAGATCGATGGATCGATGCGCGACATCAGCAAAGAACATTTACACAAAGACCCATCGGCCAAAGCCATCGTCGAACTAGCTAAAGCTGGGAAGACACGACAGTTTTGGGTTGAGGGAGACCTTTTAATGACTAAAGGAAACATATTATACGTCCCAAGAACGGGAGAACTGAGGAAGAAGCTCATTCAGAAATATCATGATACCTTGTGGGCAGGACACTGTGGGTGGCAAAGAACGTATACCCTAATCAAAAAGGGCTACTTCTGGCCAAATATGCGGGACGATATCATGCAGTATACTAAGACGTGCCTCATCCGTCAATAGGACAAATTCGATAAAGCCAAAGTCTCGAGACTCTTGGAACCTCTACCTGTGCCAACAAGACCTTGGGAAAGTGTGTCTCTGGACTTCATAATACACCTCCCAAAAGTCGGAGAATATGACGCCATCTTGGTTATCGTAGATCGGTTCTTGAAATATGCGACATTTGTTCCCACTCCCAAATTACGCTCGGCTGAACTAACAGCCCAACTATTTTTTAAACACGTTGTCAAGTTATGGGGTATTCCGTCGAGCATGATCAGTGATAGGGATGGTAGATTCATCGGCACATTTTGGACTGAATTATTCGCCTTCTTGGGAACGACTTTAAACATCTCTTCGAGCTACCATCCTCAAACTGATGGACAGACGGAACGGTTCAACTACTTGCTCGAAGAATACTTACGTCACTTCGTCGACGCTTGCCAGAAGAACTGGATACAACTGCTAGATGTTGTCCAATTCTGTTTCAATTGTCAAACGAGCTCGTCTACGGGGAAGAGTCCCTTCGAAATTGTAAGTGGACGACAACCGGCCTTACCACATATTATTGATCATCCTTATGCAGGGAAAAACCCTCAAGCTCAAAACTTCACAAGAGAATGAAAGCAGCCAACAGATATAGCCCGGGCATATTTAGAGAGAGCTTCCAAGCATGTGAAGAAGTGGGCGGACAAGAAGCGTCGCCCCCTTCAATTCCGAGCAGGAGATCAAGTCCTCATCAAGTTGAGGCCAGAACAGATCAGATTTCGCAGCCGAAAGGACTAGCGACTAGTTCAAAAATATGAAGGCCCGGTTGAAGTCGTTAAAAAGATCGGGGCTACCTCCTACAGAGTTGCGCTACCCACATGGATGAAAATCCACCCAGTAATTCATGTGAGCAACTTGAAGCTTTACCACCCTGACCCGAATGACGACCAGCGAAATGTAATCATGATCACTTGTGGATGTATATAATAAAATGACGTAAAATTCACAAGAATAAGTGCAAGTATACACTATCACAAGTAGCAAGTAATAAGTAAATTATCGATTCCACAGGGAACCTATTTTTTTGGTTAATTTTATCGCTGGAAATTTAAGTGAGTTTTTGGGTAACATTCAAATGGGTGTTGGAGATTTTAACTATTTAAACAAAACTAAAATAGAGTGCCACTGCTGTCGAAAACAGAAAATGATGAGAAAATCAACTATAATGAGGAAGGTTCGGCTAAGAGAGATTAAATAGATAAGTTGTTGAGTTTTGTGGTAGATTTTAGTTCCTTTTAATAGATTCTCAAGCCCACTTCCGAGGGTCATGAATGGTGATTATTTCCATAATCGTTGTAATTTCTATTAACAAAGCTCTAGGAGAAGAACTATTCCTAACCCTTCTATTACCCTTCAAGTCTCCTTGCTATGGAACTAGAGTATTAAAGAGGATATCATTGCTCCCTCTCTTCTCCCGAATAAGAGAACAACTATGTATGTAAAGTAGCTAATTAAACATACATGCAAATCATTAACGACAACTCTTTAATAAACTAAAATCATACCGTCAACATACTTAACTATATAAAACTCTCTTGCCTCCCCTATTAAGTTTAGCTCTCCATACAAACTGAATTAAACAAAGGAATCTGCATCACCATCATCTAAAATTGATGGAATAAGGAAAGAGAATAAGGAAATAGAGAGTTATCCCGGTTTGTTGCCGTTCGTCAATGGAAGTTCATTTCTCTTGAGCTCTCACGTCCACCTCTTTGCCCTAATCAATCCTTGTTGGTCTCCTTTTCCTTCTGCTGTCAACAGCTGCTGGATTAGGATTTTCTTCTTCTTCTCTGGTTTTACAGCAGTTCACTGCAGTAGAAGCTGCTGCTATGTAATTCGATTTTCTCCCCCAAAAAATGTGTCCCCTCCTCTTGGTCTTCCTTTTCCTTTTATATTGAGCATGAATTCCTCTTTAGGGCTGAAAAGGAATAAGTTGTCCACATAAGATGTTCCTCATTGGTAGTCAATGACCCACTTGGACTGCTGACGTGGATTTAAAATTTCCATGTCCTCCCCCATTTGTTTCCAAATTTGCTACTCCCACATGGTTTAGCATAAATGTCTGAAATTTTACCACATAACTCAATTAAATATACAATTAAGATCGATTTATGCAAAATCATATTTTTTTCATGTTGGATCGCAATAAACGATTTCATGCTCACTAAGTAGAATAAGTGGGAAATAAATGAGAAAATGGTGAATAAGAGTGCAATATTAACTACAAAAAGACTTGATATGACTCTACATTTAGAGAGTTATCAAATCACAAGACCGAGCATCGATCTAAAACACAAAGAGACAACAAAGAAATAGAGGAGATCTTAGCCGACAAGGTTAGGAAGATGGGAAGACCCGTACGGTCGATTCGTGAATTCCTTGTCAAATGGAAGAATCTCCCTACGGAGAAAACCAGCTAGAAATGCGCCAAAGATCTGGACTTCGCTGCCACCCACATCGCTAGGTTCGAAAGTAGTCAGTTGACAGGGACGTCAACCAATTAGGTAGGGGAGGATGTCATGGTTATGCTCGTCCAAGGCGTGTTGCCCATGACAAGCCCAACCCTTTATGTCTTTTCATATTCTAGTGTTTTACTTTTGTATTTCTAGGAAGTATGACGTTTCAAAAATAATGTCCCTGTCAGACATGAAATGCCTCAGGATGTACTATAAGGGGATACGACTAGTTGTCAACTTCTACGACTAGTTGTCAATTTCTACGACTAGTTGTCAACTTCTCCCTATAGTGGGATACGACTAGTTGTCAACTTCTCCCTATAATGGGATACGACTAGTTGTCAACTTCTCCCTATAGTGGGATACGACTAGTTGTCAACTTCTCCCTACCCAACCACTAGTTGTCAACTTCTCCCTACCCAAGGTTATATACTGTAAGCCGTTGTTATTTCTCTCTTGCATGCTTATATAACGTCTTTTTCAAAAATCTCTCTGCCCTTGTTTTCTAAAACCTTCTCTTAAAACCGAGGCCAGAGGCTCGAGCATATATCGCTTGGCCGTAGGCGACGCAAGAACGAATTGACTTAGCTCCCTTGTCGTTGGAAAGTGAGTGTCACACAATTGCAAGCCCGCTGCCATTAAAAGTGCGATTGTGACACTGGATCTCGAAGGGGAGTGAATTGTGAGATCCCATCGATGGGAGAAAGCGAGTGCCAACAGGACACTGTGGGCCCTGAAGAAGGTAGACTGTGAGAACGGAAACATTATTTACAAGGGTGTGAAAACCTCTCCCTAGCAGCATTTTAAAAACCTTAAAAGAGAAACTTGACAGGAAAAGCCCAAATAGGACAATATTCCACTTGTTTATGATTCTGTGTTGGTTCTGTAAACACGGTATATAGAAATCTCCTCGACAAAAAAAAAAAAAAAAAAAAAAAAAAAAAAAAAAAAAAAAAAGCATTGACAATAACAAATTGTTCCGTTGAAGACAGTTTTTTTTTCCTTCGTTTCTGGAGGAGTGGTATTGAAAAATTATTCACAAATCAAGAAATATGATCATGCTTGAGCCCCAAGTTCCAATAACAAAGTGTGATTAATCACATTCGATGCAGGACCAACAAATTGAATTGGACCTACAAGGAGATCAAAACCAGAATGAACAAGTAAATATTTGAAGGTTCAGTTTCGCTGAAAGCAACAAAAAGATGGTATTTTTCTTCCGGTAATCAATAACAAGCAAGATATGAATGAAGTATATGAGATATTGGTATGAGAGGTTGATGTTGGAGGCCGAATACCGACCTGGACTGATGTAGCAGTTCTCGACAGCCCACTCGTCTCGTAGCGATGCAAATTTCTTGAAAGGTTCACCTGACCATAGAATCATGGAATTTTTAGTATGATGCTCGCTTTCTGGCTTGCTACTTGTGAATGAGGAAGATAGCATATAGTAATAATGTTCCTTCAGAAATATTACCATCAAGTTCCACCATTGCCTTCTTGATCACAGGCTTGAACTTACCTGTCAAATGAATTCTACCTTTAGAAAGAGATCAAATGATAAATATTAAACTAGGCCTCATGAAATTGTTCAATCAGTCAGTCCCAAGCCGTTCGAAGTTGTGATGAGTGTTGAGGATCGTTGGGAGGGGGTCCTATGGCTAATTTAGGGAATGATCCTGAGTTTATAAGTAAGGAATACATCTCTATTGGTATGGCCTTTCAGGGAAGCCCAAAGAAAAGCTAGAGAGCTTATAGCTCAAAGTGGACAATATATTGTAAAGAGTCGTGGTTGCTAATAATGAGAAGATAATTGTCTTTAGAAAGAATATGTGATGATACTCTACTTCTCTCCATATCTTTCTAATCTTATAAAGAAGTTCAGACCTACATATGTACACTTTCACTAATCCCACTATGTCGGGTTTAGCAACTAGTAAGATATTTTATACCTAGGGTTGAGTTGTCTTATGAGAACAATCGAGATATGTGCTAGTTGGATCGATACTCACAAAGTATATTTATATATAAAACAAAAATATATTTTATAACTAACGTAGAAACCATAATTTAAACTTATGAAAGGCACCATATTTTGAACTTATTAAAGGTATCTAAGTGTGTAACTTGTCGCCCTAGTTTAAACGTTCCTTTTGCAATTTTTATCACTCATGTATAGGAAACTTTGATGTCATCTTGATTTGTAGGTAAACTCCATTGCTCTTATTTTGGGAGGATTCTTTATACCCTGCCATTTTCGTTTCTAATTCCTCAAAAAGGTAATCTAAGAGAGAAAAGGAATGCATATTGTCGTCGATAAAGCTTACCGTGTCTCCTCTCCACGTCCATTAGTGAAGTTAATGCAGTTCCACCAGCCGTCCATTCTTCAACTGGAGCAGCCAAATTTCCTACCTGGTAGACATGATTAACATATAAACAATAGAAATGAGGAACAAGAACTCTAGAGGAAACTGATAACAAGAAAAAAAAGTGGAAGGCTTAATGGTCGGAGACTAAAACGAATCAGAAGGTACAGGAAGTCGGAAAGACAGACCGATGATATCAGTCCAGTTTTTCCACTCTGGAGGAGAGCTCCAGCAGTATAACCCAAAGCATAGCAATATGTTGAATCAAAGTTTGTGGGTAAACCACACCTCCCTTCATACCTATAAATTTATAAAAGAAAAAGGAAAAAAGAAAAAAAAAAAAAAAAAAAAAAAAAAAAGAAAAAAAAAAGAGAGAATTAAACAGAGACACATGAAGGCACTAATCTTACAAATATAGTCTTTTCACATAATCTTGAATCAACAAGGAATCACGTGGCCATATAATAGTGCCTCACGTTAACCATCGCATATCCACATTTTCAAGTCAATTAGCAGTCAGCTTAACCCACCATTTGATTGGCCCTTTGCTTTATGAATAGAAGCTTAGATACTGTGTACCCCAACAAGCATGTTTTTGAGATCCAAACTGCCCGAGTCTAGTCTAGACTAAGACCGCTACTTAAGTTTGGCTTGTGTAGAGTCAAACTCATTATGTTGTTATCACTAAATTAATTAACAGGAGCATCTAAACAGAAATTTCAAGAGCGAGTAGAATGAGTACCCAAAGAAATGTGACTGCCCCTTGAATTGGCCGCCATTGTATGCACCTTCTTGCCTCCTCTTTTCCAACTCAGTTTCAACCATTTGAATAAGCATTTTTTCCGTTTCTATTTTTGCGACCTGACATGTATAATATAGTTAATCAAACTAGGGAATCTAAGGAAAGACTACAACAAAACAAGAAAAAAATATTTACTTGGACATTGCCGTGTGGATCTCTTTCAAGCAACAATTGTTCTTGGATTGCTTGTGGGAAAAATTCAAAAAGGTGATAAGATTGAGTTTTAAGTTTCTTTTTCCATAGCCCATCCTCATCTATAATATCATGGGCAAGAATTTCATTGAGTTCTGCAATGAGCTGCTGTACCTGTAGAAAGCAGGTCATAAATGAGTACCAGTTCATGAATGATATGTTGATATTCAGTGTCTTAGGCTAGTGGATTATGTGTACTAGCTAAAGAAAGAAACAAAATTAATGATAATAATCATAGCAATACCTCAGGAATAAAGTCAATCAGACCCTCAGGAATAAGAATAACACCATAATTATAGCCAAGTTTGGACCGTTTGCTAATTACATCGACAATGTAGTTTGTAACGTTTTTCAAGGTAAGCTTCTTAGCCGCAACCTGCAAAACAAGTCTAAATTAGGTTTCTACCCTATAAACTAAAACTTTATAAAAACACGAGAATACATAGCTTCCAAATGGAAATGGTTTCCCCTGCATACATTCAAAACCAATCAAGTGATTAAGCTAAATCTCCATGAGTCAACTAGGTCATAGAGAATATATTTTCAAAGCTGACAAGATAGGCTTTCTGCGTCATTTAGGCCAATGAATATGACATGGGATGCGAGTATTTAGTTCCATTCCACCTATCAGAAGTTTCAATTCAATCAATGCCATGAAACTTTAAATTATCACAGATTTTCATTTATACTCTTAAGTTTTGTTTGATGTAACCTTACCAAGCAAATATGCAAGAAGTGAAACAGGATATCTTAACGACTCAACAATTTCATAGTAACGTCAGAGTATCTGTTGCTATTTTACGCACAAAATCTGGTTCTCAAAGAAAACAACTGTAAGGTAAAGCATATGTTGGTAAATACCCTTCTTGACAAAGATTTCAATGGTTCTATCTTAAGTAGTTAAGTAAAGCAGTTACCTCTTCTCCAATAATAGTAATGTTTGGATGAGTTTGCAAAGCACACTCCAGTGTGATGTGAGAAGCAGCACGACCCATAAGCCGGACAACTGCGGATGTAAGTACACTGTTAATGCCATATGATAATATGCTTGGAACTCGAGAGAGATAGAAAAAGGTATCAGACGACATTCACAACATTGGAACAATGAACTAGTATAACTTCACATTAGGTAGAACAAATAGGGAAAAGAAACATAAAATTGAACGGAGAGAAGTACTCTGTTTTCTGTGGAGAAGCAACAAGATGAACTTTAAAAAAGAAAATATAATTTTTATTTTGTTTTGTTTTTACAATGGACAAGATAGAAATTTAGGAATTTTAAGATCCAGGTATAGAAAATGACATCTTTTTCTAGAGTAAGGTACCATTTAACAGGGATAATGATGGATAAAAATAAATCTGAACTCAACATACTAATAACTGAAGTCCTAATAGATTCAGTTATTATAAAAATGTCAGCAGATCAGACCCATTTCTAGTTACATCAAACGCCAATTGAATCAAGAAAAAATGCTTACAGTGATAGTATTTTCCTGTTGATCGAGCATCAACCATCACATTACCAATCATCTCGGCGTATATCTGCATAAATATCAGCAGAGCAGAGCCTATTAAGAACCTCATCTCATTTATGCAAGATTCCCTTTTCACTTCAATTCTTGAAGAAACAACTTCAACTTTGCAACATTGATGAAAGGCGAGTCTACAAGAAAATTTGAATTTTAAAACAGTTCCAAAGAGAAATGAATACCTTGCAAGCAGTATCAAATCCAAAACTTGTGGGTACCTCTTTGCACTTGAGATCACCATCGATGGTTTTTGGACAACCAATTACTCTGGTTTTTAAATTTTTACTCCTAATTTGAAAACAACAAAATAGAAGGAAAAAAATCAATTATAGAGTTTCCTTTTGTTGCAAAAATAAAAAATCATAGTTTCCCATAGTACCTAAAGTTTTCAGCAAGGAGACAAGCATTTGTGTTGGAGTCATCTCCACCAATCACAACAAGCCCATCCAGATCAAGCTTCTGAGCTGTTTCTTCAGCTTGCTTAAACTGAAAATGGAACCAAACTATTAATCTCTGCCTTGACTATACGTAAGGAATCACACAAGGCAAATTCTGCAAAGAAAGAGTTTCACCTGTTCTGGAGTTTCAATCTTGTCCCTCCCACTGCATATCATATCAAAACCACCCTGATAAAAGAAAAAGAAGATGCATTAAGAACAAGAACTGCATTAGAATGGCAACCAATTCACCTCTGGATCACACACACATTTGCATTAACAATTTCTATAGAAATCCGTTCGAGAAAACGAACCTGATTGCGATATGGGTAAATAAACTCTGCAGTCAGTTCAACATATTTGCATTTCATGATCCCTGCAGGACCACCCTTGAAACCATACATTGTGCTTCCTTTTGCATGAACCTGTAGGTAATCTTCACCAAAATCGTAGATGCTAATTAACAACAGCTTGAACAGAAAAACGACATTATTGTTTCTTCATTTACCAAATAGTCCAGAAATCACATTATGTCCTCCGGGCGCTTGGCCTCCAGACAGGACAACACCGATCTTCAAGTTCTTATTCACCTGCACCGAACTGGAATCATTTGGCACCAACAATGCCGACGGTTGGGCAAAGAGACAAGGAAACAGCTTCGCGATCTCCTCTGCATACACATAACACACAATTCAAACACTCTAAAAGCCTAAGAACCGGCGATTGGCGCCAATGAACTCGGAAAGCGCATTAAGAACAACCCAAATTTCGAACAAAAACGAGATTTACAATAAGAAAAACACGTATATTAAGAGAAAAAAAATCAATGCATAACGTTATTGTTCCTTCGACTCATCAATCAACTAGTTCACCATGAATCCTAACGGGAAGATAAGTAAAGAATTCTTCCATAATTACCTGGATTGCCAGCGGAGGAGCTAGGAGGACCATCGACGATTTTGAAGGGGTTTTTGAGAACAGAGGGAAAAGGAAGAGGCTGATCGATACGGTGGGATTGCACATCGCTATACACGGAAGCAACCCGCCCGATCACCGGCGGAGAAGCTGCATTGACGAGGGAAACATCGGCATTAGCGATAAAAGGCGGTGACATTGCTTACAGAGAAGTGATTGAAGGCTTTTTGTTTTTCTTTTTTGAAGATGGAAGTGGAAATTTGAGTGTCGATAAGGTCAAGAAAGTCGTTCGGACGTTGAACTCTCCGCCTCACGGAAGGTAGGTTGGTAAAGGGTAAGCGTGGTTTCCTAAAGCTGGTCGTTAGGTTAGTTTTACATTATTTATTTTTTATTATTATTTTTTTTCGGGCTCACATAGTTGATTTAGATTTCAAAAGACAAAATTGAACTTTTATTAAGGATAAATGGGTTACATCAACTTAAACTAATCAGGTAAATGATCTTACTATTGTAGTTACATAATTGAATGATATATGATGGTGCATGCCTCGTAGGCCCTGCATGCACCATATTATTTATGCTATATGTATGTGTTCTATGTAATGACATATGATACTATGATATATATACATGTGATATCCATTATGCCATGTTGTACATGAAATGAAATACTATGTACGTCACGTTATGTATTGCCATGTAAAGTTATGTCATGCATCATGAGATGATTGTCACGTATACATAATGCATATATGTAATATGTCATGGATGAAAGGAGAAAGGGAATGATGTTAATGCTATGCTATGGATGTAAATAATGGGGATCTCATGCATGTATGTATGTCATATGCATCGGGATACTTTCTTGTTAGTACGGACGCGTACTTTCGATATTTATGTTCACCATAATATCATATGGGCCTTTCTTTTTCTGTGACATCCGACAATGTGTAATGAATTGTGCTCGACCAAGTCAGTCTCAGAGGTACGTAAGTGGAGAAGTACCACACATACAACCCTGCCCTGAATTGAAAAGAGTCCAAGACCATGTTACGATTTTGAAGGATAGGTCACAATCATGGTATGAACTAAGAGACATCAATCATACAATATACTTCAATGAATATGTGAAGAAAATATTGTTAGAATTATCAAAAGATATTTCAATTCATGCCACGTTGAAGAAGAATGAAGTTTCGTGTTATAAATTTTGGGTGGATTATAATTTAGAGTAATTTAGAGTTATTGTATTTCATTAATGTATTTTAAGACTTTTTAATTACATTAGGTTACAATTACTAATAGTTAATTATGGTTATTAAGTATGAATATTACAACTCTTGGAATGCCTTTAATAGTTTCATTTTGACGCTATATAAAGCCATGTATGTTCTATTTGTAAAGACTTGGAAAATATGGTAAAAGGAGCATTTGTGTTTTTCTTTAGCCAATGGCTAAGTTTCTTTGCAATTCTACTTTGTTTAGGTTGCATGAAGAATCATTCAAACTCGACATGATCAATCTTTCTTGTGGAGTGTTTCGAATCTCAATCAAGTGTTCTTGCCTTGAGATATTTGATCAACAAGAATCATTCAAGCTAGACATGATCGATCTTGCTTGTGGAGTGCTTCGAATCTCAAACAATGTTCTTGCCTTGAGATATTTGATCAACAAGGTAATCCGAATCTTACTCCCCTTATAGTGATTCCTTATCTTATCACATGTTATGTGTGTGATTGCATTACTAACCCCAACAGTGGGGTGAATTACTAAGTATTTCTTAAAATACTTAAGCCACGTGCTAACCTTATATTTTCCAGGTAAAGGTAAAGCACCCCTACAGAGATGACGGTGAATGCTGAAAAGGCCATAGGAATGAAGATAGGGCAGTAGTATACATTAAATTTCATTTAGTAGTTGATTGAAGGTTTATTTTATTTTTCACGTTAAAAGACTATGTTATTTCAAATTTCTTATTTGGAATGAAATGTGTAAGTCCATGACTTCTTTTTAAAGTATTTATTATGAATTTTGCGTATGTTATTTAAACGTGATTAAAAAAAAAATGAAAAAAAAAAAACTCTCCGTTCTAGATTTATTTAGCAGTGCATCACACGGAAAGACCCAAAACCTAGGTTATAGCTTCTTTTCTCCAACACCAATCACAAACTTTTCCCAACTTCATCGACACTGTCTCCTTTGTTCGTTCTTTTCATTCGAGCAAAAACTCCACTCCATCTTTTGCCAATGTTGCCTAGAATTGAAAAGTAAGTCAAAATTATGAAACTTTTTCTCAATAACGATCCTATTTTTCTAATGAAATAAAGCGGCTACTGTGCATGACACTGACTGTTAATTGTGAAAAAATTTCTTTAAAATATTTTAAAAACGATGTCATGGACTTATACGTTAAAAATAAAATCCATAAATCAATCCAAAAATATATAAGAAACGAGAATAAACAATATGTCCAAAAACTAGAAAACAATAGATTGCCCTAATCTAACCTAAGACTAATAAATAAAATAAAATGCAACTACCTTAATACCGGTTCCATGGTCTTTACATGTTGTCTCCATCATCCGTACACAAGTGCATTACCTTTACTGAAAGTAGCACATGACTGGACTATTTTAAGAAATATTCATTAAGTGACCTAATATTAGGGTTGTGAAATGCAAACACATGCAACATGGTGAGACCTATAATTTAAAACAACATAGCATGATCTTGAACTCTTTTAGTCCGGACATAGTTGGATGTGTGGTACTTCCCTACACATGGCCCACCCACGCGCACATAGACCCTCCAGGTGGCTCCGTATACATACTCTTTGGATCTGGCTTTGTTGAGCTAAACGCGCTAACATGTCGCAGGACACCATCGAGGAAAAGACTCGCATGATATCATGATAAACATAAACATCGAAGGTACGCATCCGCACTAACATAACATGACGAAGAAGTATTTCGATAAATGTGAACACAAATTATGCATGAGGTCCTCATACTTTCCATCATGACATAATAAATGATGCAAGACAACCTCTATTCTTTCATAACATATTAAATCGGTAATTATGCTTACATAATTCTTATACATCATTTCATACATAACATAGGTTCCAAGACATGACATAGGAAGGTTGAGGTTGTGCCTCGTAGATTTCCCTATTTCAAAAACGTATCATGATATGTTATAGCATATCATAGCTAATCGTTACATAACATGATATGTCATTTATACTATAATATTATTTACCTTATCATATAGCGTAATATAACACAACGTTACATATCAAAACATATCACACATATGACATGTGCAGGGGCCACAGGGCATCTGTCATCATACATAAAACAATTCTTCCATCCAAACCAATAGTGAAGCCACTTACTCGGTTGACCTAGGTCAAAGTTACTAATCCTTAAGGTTTAATTTAATCATCCATATGGTTTCATATTTAAAATTTTTAAAATTAAAAGTAATGGGCGGTTAATTTCCGATAATTTGGGTCGAATATTTTAAGAAAGTAACCTTATTGAAGTTGTAACGAGTTAAGAATTGAAAATTATGATTGGATTAGAGTACATATTTATCATTAGTCTAAATAATTTATTTAAAACTTTAAATATTAGTTTCTTAAATTTTATTGGGAGTATTAATAAAATTTTAACCTTCCCATTTAGATTTAAAGTTTCTAAATACGTCTATTAAATACCATATTTACTATGGTATTAGATGCAACGATTTTCTAATATATTTGAGAATTACTTATATAACTAAATTATTCTTGGTATTCCATAGTATTTTAATTATGAATTAATTCCGGAGGAAAGAGTTTGAGCGTATCAGACTCAAGTTGAATAAGCTAAAATGTTGGTCTTGAGTCATCAAAAATTGTATTCTCCAATTGGCTTTGAATAGTTCAAATGGAATGTTAAAATGAAGAGAATGATTATGAGTTTACAAGTAATAAATCTAGTAACCTTACTCGACCTCTCAAATTTGGCTAATTCGATTTTTTTTTTTTTTGGGACAAGTGTTCTCAAATTTTTCAAAAAAATTGCGTGGATTGATGCATCAATCTCCACGTGAAAAAGAAAGTTGAACCGGGAGGAATGAGTATTAGTAAGCAGCTTGCTGGTGGTTTATATTTCATTATTAAGTCTTATTGATCTTGTTTAAACGTTTAGTATCTTATTCTCTTCTGGGGATTTGTTCCTCTCATTTAGGCTAGGTTACCCCTAGGTTTTCTCATTCTACTTACTCTCGGTTCTTGGTCCTATCTAGATCTCCAACCCTTTGAATATTCTTAATGTCTCTAGGTCTTAAGTTAGTCATTTCTGCTAGTCTTTCATCATTATCATCATATCTCAAAGTCCTCGAGGCGCGACCTCAATACTCAAGGTTTATGCATTCTAGAAATCGACCAACTCTCAAGTGTACTACTGTGGACCCCCTGCCACTCATGACAGGTTCACTTAAAGGAAACTAACTGTAGGCCCTGTTAATCGAGTCAGGTTTACGATTAGGCGTTAGTTGGCGAGCCCCTAATCGCCTCTATATAATCGCTAACTCATATGCATGAACAATAAATCTAGACCAACTCTAATGTACAAATGTGGCCCCTTGTCACTCATGACAGGTGCACTAATAGAAAATTAACTGGCAAACTTCTTATAAGTCCTACAAGGTACCATCAACAATAAAATGGTCAGTTCTATAGTTATACGGATCCCTAACAATCAAGCCAAGTTTACGATTATGGGTTAGTTGGTGAACCCTTAATCGTTCCCATATAACCATTAATATTCGAAACATATGTGACAAAGACAGCATAATGATCTAATCATGAGAACCTAGTCATAAATTTCAATCATAGATCAGGCATGCTTTAGTAAATATACATAACCACATTCAATATTTGTCACATCTCAACTCATTCTCTGCTCAAACATATATAATTAGTTTCACATAACATACTTTATATCATACTAAAGACATGCTTTCAATTTCAGTCATATCATAACTCAACAATTCTTTATTGGATAAACGTGCACCATAACGTTTAATGTGCTCTTATATACATCAAACCAACTCATTTCATGCTCAAATTTCTAAGACATGCTTCTCATATCATACTTTCATGCATACTTATATACATCAAACCAACTCATTTCATGCTCAAATTTCTAAGACATGCTTCTCATATCATACTTTCATACATACTCATATACATCAAACTAACTCATTTCATGCTCAAATTTCTAAGACATGCTTCTCATATCATACTTTCATGCATAGTACAAGCATAACTAAATCCAAAGTTCCAAGATGCCACTTGCTTGGACAACTTTTCTTTCCTCCTTTCCTCCTCCTCTCCTTGGTCCCTTTTCTTTTCTTTTTCTTTCACCAGAACTTTCCTTCTCCTCTTTCCATCTCCTCCTGCCCATCTTCTCATTCCTCCTGCCCATCTTCTCATTCTTCCGAGGATCGTCGGCGTCGTCTTGGTCATTGCCAGAGCTATCGTCCATGTTGTCACTTCCAGATCTACTCTCGTGCTCTTCGTCTTTGTCTCTTCTCCCAACATCGTGCTCAAAACCCTCGGGTAGTCAGGCCCAAAACCCCCTACCCGTTGTCCATGTCCGTAACAGCGACTATGAAGGCATTGAGGGCTTAAAGGCATTGGGTCAAGAGTAATTTGAAGAACACTATTGGGTAACAATTTTGACCCTTTGTTGTAAACAAAGAATTCTTCCTACAGTTTCATGCCGGAAAAAGGAACAATTTTGAAGGACTCAAGAGCTAAAATGGCCAAAAACTTTTGACTTTTTTTTGAAAATTTGAAATTTGTTTCAAACACACATACTCCCTCCATTTTCAAAGTCGTTACTCGAGACTTGTCTCTTTAGCTTTAGGGAAGGAAAATGGAAAACTTTAATGAAGAAATCGATCGGAGATAGGGTCTAGAACGCCTAAACCATGAGCGAGCTCAAATTGATTTTCGAGAAATTTTGTATTAGTGAGTAGCCTCGTTCGTCTATCCCTAATTTTATGTACAGTGAACCAAAAGACTTTAAGTTTAATCCTAGACCTTTATAGATGATAGATATATAATTTTAATGAAGAAACAATCATGAGATAATGACTAAAATACTTTGGTGAAGTCGAATTTCAGGCACCGGAGACCATAAGCTCGCATCGTCATTTTTAGTTGAAGTTTGTTAAGGCACAACCCCTAATCATGAACTTACCCCGATTAGTGAGGGTCTACCTAGTTGATAGTGATATGACGTTACCCACTTAAGACTTGTGGCACACTAGAGGGTACTACTGAGGAAGCTCTAGACATGCGTAACGGAGAGCCTATCTTGCACTATTAAGAGTCTAGAATGGTATAGAGATAGGCAGCTTATTATGTACCATTAGGAGAGCTTCTAACTAGCGTTGAGTAGTAGACATATATGGAGCCTATTAGGGAGATTGAAATGACCTAGAATGTTTTGTTCAATAAGTTACCTTTCTAAAACATTTGGAACGCCGAAAATGCTATCTTTGATTAATAAATTGTCCCTCAATCATTACTCTCGACTTTTATTTTAGCTTTACAAAGAGAGATGTAACAAATTTACTGAACGAATCGAGGGGTGAAAAGGTTTGGAACGTCTGGATCGAGAGAAACGCTACATTGATTTACTGAAAATTTTCCATTGGTGAGTAGCCTTGTTCCTCGATCCCTAACTTCATGCAAAATGAACCAAATGATTTGTAGCTTTATCCTATCTATACTTTTGATTAATAAACCATCATAAAATAATGGGTAAAACCCTCCGGAGGAGTTGACTTTCAGGCATTGGAAACCATGAGCTCGTATCAACGTTGTGGCTAAAAGTAGAATAAGATAACACACATTTCTAAACCATTGTTATTGTTTGGCTTTTAGACCGAACCTCATTTTCTTTTGATTCTATAAGTTTAAATAAATTTAGGACTTGAAAGAAATAGTTGTAGGAACTAAGTAGAGCTTGTACACGATGACTAGAGTTAGGAAGGAATGTTTAGTGAGCCTTTGTCTATGTTGAGTGTCACAATCCGATTTTTATCACAGAATTAAAACTTTTCACATTTAAAACATAACATAAATATATTTTATGTACAAATCCAAAATAAAATTTGAATATATTGAGCCTAGTAAATAAAATAATTTAAAATATTAAAATAGTTAAAACACAAGATGGCTTAGTATGGTACCTGCTCGAGATTCGCATCTATTGTAGACTATTTCTTCTTGTCACCTAAAAAACACGAAGAAACTTGAATGATTATAGAGACTCAATAAATAACTTACTTGTAGACTCTTAATTGTGTCAGGTTTTTGTTCTTGTCTTCCGAATTTAGGCCCTTGGGATCTTTTCTCAAGTTTTGAGTTCTTGTCATGGTTTAGCCCAACGACCTTCGTTCTTAATCCTGAGTTCTTAATCATGGTTCAACTCTAATACTGCAATCATGGTTCAACTCTAAGCACATTAGTATCAAGGGGTTCTTTGTTCTGAGTTCTTAATCATGTTCAACTCTAAGGACTTTAGTCATGTAGTTTTAGGTTCTTAATTCTCAGTTCTTAATCCTTGTTCGTGTTCTAACAGTCTTCATGTCTTAGTGGACTTACACTTATATAGTGCTAATTTAGCACATGGATGCGTAACAAAATTGATTCAAGGCTTTAAGGTAACATATTGATTACTAAAAAAAAATCAAATATTACCTAAAGCTTACTTGAATCATAATATTAGAGTAGCATATTAATTACTTGAAAATTAAAAACTAACTCTAAAAGTTATCTATGTAGATCCATCTTTGAGTCTAGTTTATGCAACCATCTATAAATTCTTGAGAAGCAGTCTAAAATGGATTTAATTTTTTAAAAAAATTATAGAAAGGTCAGGTTTGGAGTTAGCGGGGAAATTTCAATGAAACCAACCACATCATCACTCACCTCCCCGCTACTTGAGTTCAATTTCATCCCTCTCTCTTAACAGTTTGAGGCATGTTTTACTTCTTAAGCTTGTTTCAGGTCTTCAAGGATATTTCGAATTTCTCCAAAGTTTCTCAATATACCCTAAATTAAGTCAAAAAAAATAAAACCGATGAAAATGACTAGCTTCAAATTTATTAAAGGTTGAGAAACTAACCGTTAGCTACATGGCCATCTTCTCCAACTTGCGTATACCAACCTATAATAGCTCACATTTTGAGGCTTCGAAGCACGAACCGCCATGTATGGACTCAAAATAAAAACTGATTCCGAATTAAAAATCATACATATACCAAACATATACAATGTTTATAACTAAATAGTAACAAAAGGACGATTTAGTCCTAGTACATGTCCTACACCATAGCTCGTCATGCTTCTGCCTCATCCATAGAACATCAAGCTCCTCTTGAAAAACCAAATAGTATTTTGGGTATAAAAAATACTAAGTAACTTACTCATAGACTCTATATCGATCGTACATATAAATTAGGTCATATAACATCTCATCCTTTATCTTAGTTCATGACTAGATTACTTTGTTCTATTAGATATTTTCGGGTGTTAATAGCTCAATCAAGTTTCTCTAGAGGCTTCGAGATTACTCAATCTTATCACCTAACTCTATCATGGCTTATTATTTTGTTGGATATATCTGAATCCTTCCTTCAAAGTTTCTAGGCTGGCTCGATTTGAATAGTCAAATTATCCACTGAACTTCTAAGTAACTTAACCCTATCAAGATCATATTTTAGGTTTTTGGGCTATCTAGTCAGCCAATTTCTACATCATATAGCCAGTACGATCCTTGCACGAGACATGCTCTCATTTACCTAGGTTTTAGGGTTCCTCACAATACTATTGAGCATTAATGGGTCCTCCCTCAATGTTACCTAACAAGTTTGCTAGTAAGCATAATTTGTGATCTCGTAGTAGTACTAGATTGGCCACCATTGAGCGTTACTCGAGCTCCCTCAATAGTTAGTACTCATGATACCCTCAAGTTACTAAAGGCCATCTCATGGGACCTAAGGTTTATTCATCTTAGAGCTACAACTCGTTGTCTACCCAGTCATCTCGAAATGATAATAATGTAGACCCTCCATTTGGACATATGCGATTAAGCACCAACTAAAACTCCCTTATTAGCTCCCTAGGTCATAGGGGTGACCTGCAAGTTCACAATTAGGAGTTGTACCTTAATTATCCTTGCTGATAACTCTCGAGAAGTAGAGTTATATTGTGCTATTTAGTCACAATTTTGCACAACATACTCATCAGTTTTGCATTAGTTTTTCCATTTATACTAATTAGCTAGCATGCAATAGTTCAATGTGATCCAACATGAAAAGATGATCAAACTTCATAAATCTAGCCTCCTATACTCGATCGATTTTATTTGACAAAAATAGCCGACCCTTTATGCTAAGCCATTATACCATAACATACCTGGAAACAATTTTGTTAGTGATAACATGTCTGGACCAATTTTCAAAACATGTTCTAAAGCAACTCCGTAATCAATTTTTATACAGAAGGACATGCAAGATTTTAATATGAACGAAAATCAAATAGATTGTTGATAACCCTTAGGTGGATGACCAATATGAAGAAGGAAGGAAAGAAAGAGGGGACACCGAAAGAAAGGGGGAGTAGCCCGCATGCATTTGACAACGATTGTGGAAGTGATTAAAGAAAGAGAATACAAACTTTATCACTAGAAGAAGAAAAGAAAAAGAGGCATTGTGAAGTTTAATCTTGAATACAATATCAAAATTGTGAAGTTGAGTTTAAAGGTTGATACGTATAATGTTAAAAAGTATGATTCCATAATTTAATTCCGATCCCTATAAATCTCCACAAAAGACGAAGTCAAATTGACAAATAACTTCCACCATTTTGCCCATTACAAAAATTATGGAATTAAAAATAATAAATAAAGTTTTCTAACAGCTAATCAAATGATGCTTGCAACTTCATATGCTACTTCAACCATGCAAATATTCACTTCTGAAGTTTCAAATGATTTTTCCTCAATCGAATCAGCTTGTAACACATGAAATGATGGTTGAACCAAGTCTATTCAATTTTGTATATGAATAATGAATGCTTGTTGAATCTTCTTGATGAACTTATACGTTTATGGCTTTTTACTTTAAAATGACGCCAACATGCATTTGATATTGAACTCAATTTGATCTAGGATTTTTAAATGTTAAGTTATTACTGTTGATATCCGACCTAATATATAGATTCTATAGTCGGCTTAAATCATAGGCAATGGTGTGTCTTCATAGCAATGCAACGAACTCTTGTCGTTATCAAGTATGTCTTGAAAAAGGAAAACTAATGTATTATATTTACATTATGTATGAAATTGAGCATGCATATATGCCAATAAGATAATGATGAAAGTGAACTTATATGAATCTAATTCTAGTTGATAAGTCATTTCAAGGCCTCCAAGAGGAAGAGAGGGAGGAAGAAGCAGGTGAGGAAAGTCTGCAAGAACCCAACTGGACCCATATGTAGAAGCTCCATCGAGGAACAACCCGATCCAAATAGAGATGTTCGAGAAATATCAGTGTTTAGCTAACTGGTGAAAGTTCCCTAGCTAACTTGGGACCCTCGGGCGTTTGATGGAATGTCCAAGGATCCAGTAGTGGCAAAGTTGTGGTTTTCCTTGGTCGAGAATATATTTCTATCTAATGAACTCTCTCGAGTACCACAAGGTAGGATGCAAGGTGTTTAAGGATTCATAAAGAATTAGGGTAATTGGAGAAGGATTCCCGAGGAAAAAAAATAAGTTTAAAGGACTGAAAGGTCATTTTTCTAGCTTCTTAGGAAATTTCCCGACTTTTTTATTCGATACAGACGAGGAGTTTTGAGGTAGTCAAGAATGGGAAAAAATGATCCACAGTAAAGGATTTTTAATTTTTTTGTTTTTTTTTTTTCTTCAGAAAAAAAATGATAATAAAATATTAAGAAAATGAAAATTACAAAAATAGTCATAAAGTTTAAATTATTTACAGAAATGGCATCACCTAAACCCCGAAAGTTCGATAGCTTGACTAGTAAAAAATATTGGATATCTTCACTTTCAATCGTTGGATCTTCCGCAAATCTTGATATGAACTAGAAAACACACGCCTCATCAAATCCAACGACTCGTATTCAAAATAAAAGTCGACGAACCTCTGATTGAAGAAGATCTTTTCACGAAAAATCCAGAAACATGAGCTCCAAATTCACGATGATTCTGGAGGTTTCAATATCGGTTTAACCTCCCTCTATAAATTACCAAACATGGGGATCTTTTAGAATAAGAGTCAATCAATGTTGAGTCTCCAAGCACACGATATTGGAGTTTAGTTTTAAGGTTTCCCTTTCTCGAATTTCTTCTAAATTTGAGAGCTATAACCCATGATTTTCCTTTCCTTCAAACTTGTTTATGCACCTTCTAAACAAAATTTCCAACAACTTTAGTGAAGAAATGGACCGCAAAAAGTGTCCCTAACCTATTTTTCAAATCCATTCACCCTAAAAAAAAGTTAAATAAAGCTTGAAAATTTGAATCCAAGAGTATACGAATTCATCATGTCTAACCTATCTCATTCAGTTCTCAAAGATCATTTCCATAGAGAAACTTGAAAGTCAATAAGTCCAGGATTGTTCCCAATTGAAGGAACTCATTTTTAGGTAAAATTTGGGGTCAAGTTCGAATCCTTGTTTTAATTACATCATATTCAAAATTAAGCTTTTCATTAGATAAGATTAAGTTAGAAATTTTTTTAATGAAGGAATCAAGGCGTAACTTGTCTTGGATCAGGCTTCCCAAGAACATCAAGTAACGCATTTTGGATTGAGTTATAAATGGAGGATTAAACTCCAAAATTGGCAACTATTCTACAAAATCATTCCTCCAAAATAATTTCTTGAGCTTGAGGGAGGTATAAGGAAGAAGTTTCGTGAAGAAGTGATGACTTGATAAGATTCCAAACGCTCTAACGTATAAGAATTTTCAATAAGTTTACTCTAACGAGGAAACAAGTTGTTATCCAACTTGGACAAGCCATAACTCGAGCTGCAGTACACGAAAAGGTAAGAAAACTGTCCCTAACACTTTCTTGATCTTACATCTTTAATTTTTATGAAGAAATCGAGGAGAGAAACGTTTAGGAATGAACTAAAAGTGAGAGCGCCAGGCAGTAAAGGGACGTGCCATATACGTCTTCATCTTCTCTGAGGAAGAAGACGATAACATAGCTGATTTTATTATCATCAGTTTATTAAGGACTTCTCTAACATAGATACCCTTCTCACCCGATTGACTAAGGAAAGGAGTTTGTTCACTTAGAGCAAAGACTATGAGGATTGTTGTCAGATGCTTAATTAGAGATTCGTTTAATCTCAAATGGTTACAATGTTAACCAAGATAATAGGATTCGTAGTATGTAACGATACCTTAACAAAAGAACTTACATGACAAAGTTGTTGCTTACGTTTCCTCCCACTTAAAAGGTTATGAGCATAAAAGAATGCAACATGCAATTTGATAATGAACTCAAATTGATCTAAGATTTTAGAAAGTGAAATTTTTACGTAACAAACTCGACCGGTAAAAAATTGGGTATAGTTTTCCCTTGAATACTCGTTACAAACAACATTTTTTTTTTACTAAAGATTAAGGCAAAGATAATAAATGAATGCACCTTAATAAATTTCATAGTTTTAAAGAGATAACGTCAATAAATTTCATAGTTTTAAAGAGATAACGTGAATGAACAATTTAGAAACCATGAAAATATGAAATACTTAATTCAAAAGTATAGATCCTGTATTTAAACCCTAAATAAATAAATAACCAATTAAATGTAGGTATAAATATATATAAACATTTCAAGACTCTAGTCATGTAAAACTTTAATGTTCGGATGATGTCTAATACATGAATCACTCTAAATTCATGTTTTGCATGGTGTACGACGGTCGTTGTACGTCTAAGTGTCCAGCTACAGCCTAGAGGAGCTAGCCCGATTAGCAGACCTAGAGGGTGTGCGAACCCGCCTGGTGGGCCCACGCTCGCACGTGTGAGTTATGTGTAGAGAAGTACTACACATCCAACTTACCCGAACTAGAGGCCACCTAAGAGAATACAGTTTTAAATGATAGGTGTAACGACCCGGGAAAGAAAGAAAGAAAAAAAAAAAAAAAAANNNAAAAAAAAAAAAAAAAAAAAAAAAAACTCTGTCGCCGGAAAACCCGGAGTTTTCCAGCGACCGCCGAGTTTCGCAGAACCCACGCGAAACGACGGCCACAGCACGCCCACCCTCAGCCCACCACACCCTGCAAAGTTTCAGAACACCTACAAAGGGAGAAAAGAGAGAAAATTTCGAGAGAGAGAGAGAGAGATATTTCGAACAAACGTCGGCGAGTGTCCAGTTTCTCCGACGAGCCCTCAAACCACCCTCAAACCAACACCAAACGACCTGTTACCACCATAAGAGGGATCCCTAACGAAAGCACAATAACTCAGGGTGCGTTTTGTGTTATTTCGTAAGCGTCGTCGTCGGTAATCAAGGTCGGAAAAATTAGGTTTCTTAATCGATTCTTAGATCTATGGCTTTTAGGAGCTTTTAGGCCACAAAACTCCCAGAAAAGAAAGAAGGACGACGAACAAAGAGGAAAGGGGAAGGAAGAAGGCCAAAATCAGCAACGGAAACGCCGCGGGAAAGAGAGAGAAAGCTCGCCGGAAAATCGGTCGAAGTCGGGTAAGGAAGACGAGATCCACGGATCCGGGTCAACCCGAACCCAGAATTCGGGAGAGCCAGCCCGTTCCTCCCTTGGCCTCTGCCTTCGGCCCAGCCCAACTACAGCGGCCCAAACCTCAAACTGGCCCAGAAGCTACGGTTGAGTTGAACCAACCCAGACCAGACCCATGGTCCAATTGAGCCGGCCTGCAAACCAAACTCCTGCGGCCCAGCCCAGTAAGCCGAGGCCCAACGACTAGTCTTGGCCCAGTAGCCTTCCACAGCCCACGACCCGAACCAGGCTGCGACCCGCGCTTCGACCCAACACTGCCGCCCGACGTGGCTTCCTCTGCTACTGCCACGTGTCACACAACGGCGCAGGCAGTCCCTCGACTCGGCTCGGCGCAAACAGCTCGGGCTCCCTCCGGCGGCTCCAGCGACTGTTCGGCTCGGCTCACCTGTTTTCAGCCCAGTTTCCACTGTTCCAACCCTCCCGAATCTATTTTCGGCCCCGATTAAGGTATCCGAGGCCGTTTCAGAGCCGTATTTCACATTTATTAAATTATAGGTAAATTAACTGTGAAGTACTAACGGAAAGTGGTGGACGGTGTGATAGGAAACAAACCCCGGGGACGTAGGGAGCAGCTCTCACGGAACGGGAGCTTACGTTTAGCGATTTAGGGAGTACTTCAGCCAAGGCCAACCAAGTAAGTGGCCTTACTATAGGACAGGCTAAATAAATTGTATGATGCTTGATGTTATGTGCCAGTATATACATATTTTGTTGAGTGACGCTTGATATGTTTGCCGCACGTTGTGGCATTATGATGAGCATGATGATTGCATGATTTTTACCTTAATATGATGATGTTTTCCATATTGAGCATGCTAGATGATGATGAGTGCCATATTGCATCATGTCGTTAGATCGACGTAGAACACAACCCTATGAGCATGAAAATGATAGTAATATAAATATCCACGAGTATGCGTTACCTAGAGTAACAAAGAGATGAGACTAGAGGGTTGTGTCAGAAGAGACATAACGATGGATTTAGAGGGACCTCATGCATTTTGTATGTTCATAAGCATAGGGCTACTTCCCCTAGAGATGATGGTTGCGGACGCGCACCTTACGATGAGCGCGAATGCGCACAGGTGTGAAAGCACACAGATGAGGGTATTCATGAGGCGCATGACACTATGGGGTTCCGCTGATCTCCGGACGTCGCTACAGATTAGCTTGACCAGAAGGTCTAGGGGGTGTGCGAGCACCCTGGGGACTCACATTCGCACGTGTGAGTCGTGTGTAGGGAAGTACTACACATCCAATTTGTCCGAGACTGGAGGCCACCCCTAAGATGATTAGAGATAGGTCCCTACTCATGATTGCATGCGTTTGCATTAGCATGGCCCCTATAGTGGGGTCACTTACTGAGTATTTCTTCGAAATACTAGAAATACTCAGGCCGTGTGCCATATTGTTTTTTTTTCAGGTAAAGGCAAGGCGCCCATGTACGGTTGACGGTGGCATCGTGATCAGAGCCTGTGGCGCGTGCATAGGATAGTTGCATATTTAATTCCTAGTCTTGGTTAGGATAGGGCGTTTGCATTTCATTCACTTAGATTAATTAATTTGTAATCGTTTTATTTTATCTTTTTGAACTCCAGCACGATGTTTGAAACACGTAAGTCCGGCAGTGTTTTCCAATGTTTTAATGTATCCTGAAATTTTAAATTTTTCCGCTAATAAAGATGAGCATGCTTAGATTTTTATTCTGCATTAGAGATGAGCACGAGACGTTAGTGGCGACCCTAGATATGTGGAAATTTAGGGTCGTTACAATAGGTCCCATTCATGTTGCATGTGCTTGTATTCCTTAATACCAATAGTGGGGTTAGTGATCATTTCTTAAAATTTGTGATACTCTTATATTTAAGTAAAGGCAAAACATTCATGCACGGTCAATGTTGGCGTCGTGTTAAAGGCCATGAAACTTGTGTTAGGGTAGCTGCATTTTATTTTTAGAGATTTTAGGTTAATTTATGACATCGTTTTATAAATTATTTTAAATTGATATTTCCACATAAAAAATTATGTCAGACATATGGTAGCGCCTCTATTTCAGTAGGAAATAAAGATTGTTACAACCTTCATTGTTGGCAACTAAATTTGTTGTCGATTCAATTTTGCTACAACGGGATCTTAGGGAACACCAAAACAATCCTTGATGCAACAATCGAAGGCACCTATTATATGAGTCAATAAGCTTGATTTAGAAAAAAAAAAAAATACTAATTTGGTGCAATTTTAGAATAATTGTCGGTCGCTACTAATGTCTCAGGTTCAACTCATATGCGGAACATAACTTTTAAAATAAACATCCTTTATAGCATAAATGTAAGAAAAAATTAAAACAACTTTATTTATGGAAAACACGACCATTGTCTTAGGTGTTTCATAGGAAATACTGAAATTTAAAATAAACCGAATACAAGGTAATTTAAAACATATGAAATGTGAGACAACCTATTCTAACCTAAGTCCGGAATTTAAATATGCAACTACCCTATGCATGTGTCATAGTCTCTACTCTTGATACCGCCGTTATCCGTACATGGGCGCCTTACCTTTACTTGAAAAATGATGTGGCACACAACTTGAGTATTTCGAAAAATACTCAGTAAGTGACCCCACTACAAGGGCCATGCTAAATGCAAGTGCAAATATGCTCTAGGGACATATCTCTATTTCATACTAGGGCTGGCCTCCATTCTGGACTAACTATGGATGTGTAATACTTCCCTACACATGACCCACACGTGCGAGTGTGAATCCCAAGGTGGTTCACACGCCCCCTGGACCCCTTTGGTCGAGCTAGTAGCAATGTCCAGAGGTCAGCAGACCCCTAGGCGTTATGCCCAACGTGATCACCACCATCATCATACTATGCGCATCCGCACTCATCATAATAAAAGGGAAGTATCCCGATGCTCGTGTACACACAAGATGCATGAGGTCCCTCTAGTTCTCATCTTAAACATCTCTTTTGACACATCCCTAGTCTTATCTCTATATTACGTTTAGTAATACATGCTCATTAGATATTATGTTTATATCATTATTCATGCTCTTAGAGTTGTGTCCTAGGTCGATCTCTCTTCATGATGCAACATGGCACTCATCATCATAAAACATGCTTAATATGGAAAACATCATCATATTAAGGTAAACGTCATGCAAAAACATCGTAATCATCATAATGCCATTAAATGCATCAAGCATGTCAAGTACGTCATACATCGTCATATAACTCACATACATCACCATACATTATAGCTCATACATCATTTAATTCACGTATTACATCATATGATACAACTCATGCATCATACATCATAAAACTCACGTACGTCATCAAATGATATAACTCAGACATCATACATCATAAAACTCACGTACGTCATCATACACATAAATTTTCTAGCTTATCCTATAATAAGATCACTTACTTGGTTGATCTTAGTCGGCGTTCTCCCAAATTTATAACGTTAGCTCCCGTTCCTCGGGAGCTTCTTCAAACATCGTCAGGGTTCGTTTTCTATCGCACCGTTCGTCACTTTTTGTTAGTATTTCACAAATTAATACCAACCCAACTAATAATTGTGAAATAAGACACTAAAACGACCTTAATTGGGGCCAAAAGTAGGTTTGAAAGGATCGGAGCTGTAGAAAACGGACTAAAATAGGAAACTAAGCCGAATCAGCTGAAGTAGCCACTGGGATCTGAGCCGAGCCATCTAAACTGACCAAGTCTAAGGGGTGCTTGCACCGCGGGTCGACACGTGCAAGCCAGGAGTGGGCCGTGTCGTGTGCAGGCGTCTCGGGTCGAGGCTCGGTTTGGGTCAGCTCGTAGGTCGCATTAGTTATTGGGTTGCTGTAGGTGGGTTTTGGTTGAAGGCTGGGCTGTGGATTGTGTGGGTTGCAGGCTGGCTTTTGGGCCGAGATGAATTTCGGCCTCAGGTTTGTAGGCTGGACTGGCGACACAGGTTGTAGGCGGGTTGCGGACTTACGGGTTAAGGTGCTACGGCATGGGTTGCTGTAGATGGATTGGGCCTCAGGTTGGTGTTGGGCCTCGGGTTACCAATATGGGTCCAACTCGGATCCGTCGAATCCTTTCTTCCTTATCCGATTGCTCTTGGTGTTGTTATAACATGTGAAAGTAGTTGGGCACTTTAAGTACATCAATTATAGTAAATTAACTAGCATGTTCATAAGCATTAAAGCTCAAGGAGTTTGAGTACTACCATTTTGTAGTTCAAATTTCTTTTACTTCACGAATCGGTTTCGAGGCACCATTAGTGTCTTCCCTACTATTCTCTGGCCTTAGAACGAAATTGTGGAATCCGGTGAGTGACTAAACTTGAAGAGATTTAGCATATGTGAAGAGAGAGTTTGTGAAGGTTTTTTTCCAAGGTTTTTCTAAGAAAACTTCCCATGTACTTTTATCACTCTATTTATAAAGTCATATTTGTTAGGGGTGTACGTTCAATCCGGCAATCCGACAACCTGGACCAACCCAACCCGAATTGATGGTTGGGTTGGATTAACATTTCGGATAGGGTTGGGTTCATTTTTCTGAACCCGAACTGAATCGGTTCGATTTTGAGTTCATGGGCAAAACCTTCGAGTTGACCCGAACCAAATAAAAAAAATAAAATATATTAAGAATCTTTTTATATTAACGGGTTTGCAAGAGTGGTATTGTGTTCAGGATACTTACTTTAGATAAAATAAACTTTATTTTTCTTTAATTAAAATATTATATATTTATTTTTTCTTATACTTACAATTTTTATATATTTTTTAATTAAAATATTTTAATATTTTTTATTTTTGTTATATATATTTTTGTTACTCTAACCAGTTCTTGGTATTTAATTATTTTTAGTTTTATGATAATGTTGAACTATGTTAATATGTTATAATTTTTGCTCGTTATTTTTTATTGAATTTATTATTTTTTTTGTCAATAATTATAAATTGATTTTTGTGTTGTTTGTGAATTTTTAATATATTTTATTTAAGATTGTATCCGAACTTATTTTTTTATTGAATTTATTATTATTATTATTTTATCAATAATTATAGATTGATTTGTGTGTTGTTTGTGAACTTTTAATATATTTTATTAAGATTGTATCTGAATAATTATAAATTTTGAATAAATAAAACTAAAAAAAATTGACAACCCAACTGGGACCCAACCCGAAAATAGAGGGTTGGTGTTAAGGATATTTAGTAATAAATTAAAGTTTATCCTATATATTATATTTGATATTTTATTACAAGGCAAATATACATTACCATAGTTATCTTTCCATTTATTGTTATTTCCATTTATTACCATTTTATATCTTTGTAATTTATTTGATTATAAATAAGATAACTTTCACGCCATTTAAGTGGGGTGGATTAATCAAACATTCTTATGGTATCAGAGCCATTTTGGTTTAGCAACCCGGATCCTTTCTTTTTAATGGCTTTTGAAAACTTCTACTGTTCTTCTCCACCACCACTGCCGCCTTTGACGCCGCAGGGGTAGTCGTCATGGCTGCCACATGCAGAGCCGATTGATTACTCTTTGGCTCTACCCTTTTGACCTCCAAATCATCCTTCGTCATACTTTGTACATACAACCTCACCTTTTTCAACACAATCGATTTTCCCTCATCCAATATAGTCTCTCCCATTTTCTTCCCAATCAACCCTTCATCCTTCACAGAAACCTTAATCTCAGGATCCTCATCAGTGTTCTCTTTAGAAATATACGGAATCTCGACAAGCCCATCAACCTTTTGCAGAGATTTACCTTTGGAATCTGGGTGCCGCACTGGCCTCTTCGCCAACCAAGTTGTCGCCGCCCTTCTTGCCAAAATTGGCTCGTTCACCCAATGTGGCGACTCTTCCGGCTGCCCTTCTCACCAAAATTAGCTCTTTCGCCCAATGTGGCGACTCTTTCAGCTTCAACATTGTCTTTGTCCCTTGCTCTAGGTTTCCCCTTCTACTTCTTGGGGTTAGACATATTCTCACCGGAGCCAAGGCAGCATCGTCGCTAAGCGACAATCCCTCTTCATGGGTTAGACATATTCTCGCCGAAGCCAAGGCAGCATCGCCGCTGAACGGCGATCCCTCTGCAATTTTCGATGGCCAAGAAATTGTTTCTCTACGTCTCTTTTGAACCAGGTTGTTGACATCTTCACGAAAAATGTTTCTCAACCTCTTTGAATTTTTCAAATCCAAGCTTCACGTTCGTTCAAATCCGACGCTCAACTTGCGGTGGGGTGTTAAGGATATTTAGTAATAAATTATAGTTTACCATATATATTATATTTGATATTTTATTATAAGGCAAATATCTAATATTTGCCTTATTACCATAGTTATCTTTCCATTTATTGTTATTTCCATTTACTACTATTTCCATATCCTTGTAATTTATTTGATTATAAATAAGATAACTTTCACGTCATTTAGGTGTGGTGGATTAATCAAACATTCTTAGTTGGGCTGTGAAAAGTTTCGGGATGGGTTGGGTTACCAATCCAACCAACCCGAACTTTTGGGTTGGACCAAAAAAATCCCCCAACCTAACCCAACCTGAATCATGTACACCCATAATATTTGCATGTTCTTCCAATATGAGATTACCAAATTTTGATACTCAAAATTCTACTCAAATGTGTGGGATTATGTGGCAAGCATGGAAGTTTGAGTTAACCAAATTTTGAGACTCAAAATTCCATGTACTCATACATTTTGACTTTCTCCTTTGGATTTTTCTATTAAGTGGAGCCAACATTTTGACTTTCTCCCTTTTTAATTCAACCATTAATTTAAATAATTAATTTCAAATTAAAGTAATATTAAATGATTAATTAAACAATTTAATTAATATTTAACCTTAATTCAAATGGCAATCTCAATTAATTCGGATACATATTGATTAAAATATTTAAATCTTATTTAAATATCTCCGATTCTTTTTTTTTTTTTTAATTCGTAAATAAAACAAAAATGCAGTTAAATATATGGTATATATGTAGCGCATATTCCCTAATTTGAATTCAAACACTTCGAACTCACTCGTCACATTGTTCTATGGTTTAGTCCGATATGAGCTAGCAGGGGAACCTAATGGACCTATAAATCATGGGCTCCAACGATCCGAGATTAATTTGCTAAACTCATTAACCTTCTTAACCAACATTCGTTAACTACTAGGACACTCCATTATAACCTAGTAGTTGCACTCCCCTCACTATAGATATATTTCTGTCCATTTGATATAACTATGATTAGTAAGTCGATTCTTTACCGGTTGTTCGTAACTAGAGCTGGGTCAATTTACCGTTTTCCCCTAAAGTTACTTCTTGTTCCTTATGTTCCACTGATCCTCTAATGAACAATTGATTTGTGGTCCAACGAGTAAACCAAATCCCTCGTAGGCGAATGAGAGGGTGGGGCCCTTTGTTCAAGACCTGAAGTCAGTACTTAAGGAAACAACCTCTCTACTATCTCTAAAAGTGGGTAGGAACGAATTCCATCTTGCACCCTATGTCCCCAGCTATTCACCTAGTTTTACCCCTGAAATGGGAGGCTTATTGAGTCAGCAAACTCGAGCCACTCTCACCCATGCAAATCTAAGGATAATTCTGAATAAACAGGAGTTCATGGTTAGCTCAGGATTAAGATCGAGTTACTTAGGTCATCGAATGAAAAAACCAGTCTCAACAGTAAACGACATTATAAAGTGAGAGTGATTTTCATCATGGTTTGATCATATGCAATACTCATTGAATAGGGCGCCCCCACTCACATGTCTCCGCATGTACAATTTAGTGATCACATTGTTTATATCATATACAAAAGTGGGCCGCATCCATAGTGTCCCCAGGATAAGGTACTCAGCCTTATCAATGTGCTATAGATCATTTTGACTATATACTTGAACTTGATCCACTCTTATGTCTCTACATATAATTCAAATAATCATACTATAGTCAGAGTGCTCTTAGTTTACTGGATTTAGATTAATAATCGTAAAATTCACATTATTCAATAACAATCTTTACTGAATAAACATCAATAATAACTTTATTGAAAATAGAACATGTGTTTGTTTACAAACTATGAGTTTTAAGACATAAAACCCAACATTTTTTACATCTTTTCTCTCCCTATCTCTCTGTCGACTTCTCCTCTTTTCTCCCACGAAGTTTCGTGGCTAGTGGACGTCTAGGGAGGTAGATCTTTGTTTCTAAAAAATTTGAATTCCAGATTCCTTTTTCTTACAGTGCTGACGCCGCCGCCCCTGCATGAGCTCGCTCTGGGTGGATGTACTAAGGCCGACGATCATTTTCACAACTTGGTTTGGTCGGTTTAGGCATTAGAGTTGTCGGTCCAAGCTCGTCGGAGTTTTTTTTATTCTCTCTCTCTCAATTTTCCTTTCTCATTTTTCTTCCTTGCAGGAGTTCGGGTTGTGTGGAGCGTTAGCGGAGGGGTTGGAAACTGCTAGGCGTTCACTAGAATTCTCGCATCCTCTGGCGACTTTGTGAAGTTTTTTTAAATTGGTTGTTACATTATATACCCCTAAAAGAAACTTTCATCCTTGAATGTCTCAAACCCTTGTATTAACTCGGGGTATTTTCTTTTATTTCATCCTCACGCTTCCACATGGCCTCCTTGATGTGGTAGTTTCGCCACAACACTTAACGAATGCAATGTTCTTGTTGCATAGCGCTTTAACTTTGTGAGCTAGGATTCTTATGGGTTTTTCTTCATAACTCAAATCTTCGTTGAGTTGGAGGGGTTTGTAGTCGTGGATAGGGTCCGTCATGTATTTCCTTACCATCGACACGTGAAATATATCGTGTACTTCTGAAAGGAAGGGAGGTAGGGCTAGATTATATGCCACGAGACCAATATGCCTGAGAATTTTGAAAGGTTCAATGAATCTAGGACTTAACTTGCCCTCACACCCGAAACTCAATACACCTTTCATGGGTTCCACTTTCAGGAATACTAGGTCTTCTATTTCGAACTTTGAGTTCCTACACCTTACATCGACGTAACTTTTCTATCTAATTTGAGTGGTACGCATCCTCGCTCAATTTTTTTGAATGACCTAATTGGTGACTCGAACTAGTTCGAGTCCCACTAACTCTCTATCATCTACCTTGTCCTAGCATAGTGGGGACCTACACTGTTTCCCATACAAGGCTTCAAACGGTGCCATTTCAATAATGGCCTGGAAGCTATTATTTTATGAGAGTTCCATCAAGTGGAGCTTGGAATCCCAACTTCTCTCAAAATACAATAAGAAAGCAAGTAGCATGTCCTCCAAGATTTGATTTATGCGCTACTTTTGACCATTTGTTTGAGGGTGGAAAGCGATGCAAAATTTGAGGCAAGTACACAATGCTTTTTGAAGTTCGCGCCAAAACGTTGACGTAAAGCATGAGTCTCAATCCTACACTATTGACACTGGGACTCCATGTCGTCTTACTATCTCTTTCACATATAGTTGAACCTAGTTGTCAACTGTATATGTTGCTTTCCCAGGTAGGAAGTGCATCGACTTGGTCATTCTGTCAATAATTACCCAAATCACTGTGTAGCCCTTCAGCATTTTGGGTAGTTCTATTATGAAGTGCATTGCTATATTTTCCCACTTCCACTCCAGTACACTTAGGGGTTTTAACATCCCCGCTGTCTTTTGTGTGGGAGCTTTCACTTGTTGGCATACTAAGCATTTGCTCACAAACTCGACCACGTCTGGGTAGTTCTACTATCAAATGACGAGTTGTGAGCCTCTGTAATATCTCTTTCCTCAACTCCTCTATTTTTGAGATACATAAGCGTCCCTGATACAATAATCCATCATTTGAGGATTTCGACAATCTGTCTACTAGACCCTCTGCTAGTTGGCTCAGGACTTTATGTAGGTTTGGGTCCTTTTATTGGGAGTCAATAATTCTTTGCCTAAGTATGGGTTGTACTGTGAGTCGGGTCAAATGTGCTATGACTCAGTCACTACAGCTATGTTGGCTCGCTCGAAATCTTTTTGTACCCTTACTTCTCTCGTAATGAAGGCCGACGAGTGGGCCGTCTTTCTACTTAAGGCATATGCAGCCACCTTTGCTTTTCCAAGGTGGTACTAGATATCTACATCATAGTCTTTTGTCAATTCTAACTACCTTCTTTGCCTTATGTTCAACTTTGTTTGTGTGAAGAAATATTTCAAACTCTTGTGGTCGGTGTAGATTTGGGTTTTCTCTCCATACAGGTAGTGTCAACAAATTTTTAGCGTGAACACTATGACAGCCAATTCTAGGTCATGAGTAGGATAGTTCTTTTCATATTCTTTTAGCTGACGGGAAGCATATGCAACGACCTGTTGCATCCACACACATCTCAGTCCTTTCTTAGATGCATCGTTGTAGACCACGTACCCTTCTAAACTCTTAGGTACTATGAGTACTGGGGCGTTTACCAACCTCTGTTTTAGGGCTTGGAAGCTTGCCTTACACGCATCATTCCACGTAAACGGTACACCCTTTCTCGTTAGCCTAGCGAGAAACAGTACATGCATCATTCCATGTTAAAGGCGAGGTTATCCTAGTGAAGTCCCTTAAGAACCTTTGATAGTACGCCGCCAACCCTAGGAAACTTTGTACCTTGGTAATCGTAGTCGGGTGTTCCCACTTCGTAAACGCTTTGACCTTGGTGGGATCTACGGATATTCCGTCCTTTGACACCACATGTCTTAAGAACGAGACTTGTCGTAGCCAGAATTCATATTTAGAGAACTTAGCATACAACTTGTTCTCTATTCGGGTGGTAAGGACTTTTTGGAGGTGTGCTTGGTGTTCTAGGTCTTTCTTTGAGTACACAAGGATGTCGTCTATGAACACGATAACTAAAATGTCCAGAATGTCCTTGAATACTCAGTTCATTAATTCCATAAACACAGCTAGGCATTGGTGAGGCCATATGACATCACTACGTACTCATAGTGACCCTATCTTGTCCTAAACACTATCTTTGGTACGTCTTTTTCTTTAATTTTGATTTGCTGGTAACTTGACCGAAGGTCTATCTTGGAGAATACCTTTGCCTCCCTAAGTTGATCGAATAGGTCTTCCATACGAGGCAGAGGGTATTTGTTCTTTATGGTTATCTTATTTTGCTCTCTATAATCGATGCATAGACGCATCGATCTGTCTTTCTTTTTGAAAAACAACACCAACGCACCCCAAGGGGATACGCTAGGTCGAATGGAACTTTTTTCTAGTAAGTCTTGTAACTGCGCCTTGAGTTCTTTTAACTCCGCTGGAGCCATACGATAGGGTTCTTTGAAAAGAGGGTCAGTTCTCAATTCAAGTTCTATAGCGAAGTTGACCTCTCGAAAAGGGGGTATTCTTTGTAGGTCTTTCGAAAATATGTTTAGGAACTCGTTTACTACTGGTACGTTATCTAAGATCTTTTGTTTTTCTCTTACATCTACAACACATGCTAATATAGTCCAACTGCCTTGTTGGACTAGTTTATTTGCTTTCATCATGGGGACTACCTTTGGAGTAGTCCAAAACTTGTGCCTTTAAACTTAAAGTTGGGTCCCTCCAGTGGTGAGAATACTATCTCCTTTTTGCGATAGTCTGTACTATCACGGTTTTCAACTAATCAATCCATGCCTAGTATTACGTCGAAGTTGGTCATGTTTACTACTATTAAGTCTACGCTTAGGGTTTGGTCTGCTACGATTACTAGGCCATTCTTTATTCTATCTCTGGCTACTAGATCTACCCCCGCAAGGGATGCTTACAGAAAATTCATGCAATAAGGGTACTAATTCAAACCCTGCTTGTGCAAGAAAAGGCATAGAGATAAATGAATGCGTAGAGCCATAGTGAAATAAAGTGAAAGCGTAATGGCCTAAAATTGATAGTGTACCTGTCACCACAGTGTCAAATCTCCCAGTGTCCTTGCTAATGGATGCATAAGCCCAAGCTTGTGCCTGTGGTTTCACCGGTTGGTCAGTCTCCTTTACTGCTCTAAGAGGATTAGGCTGGGTTTCAGTATCCTTGGCCGTGCAGTTGACAGCAATGTGACCCTCTTGTCCACATCGATAACATCCTCGTGTTCCAGCCATGCACCTTCCTCCTATGCATTCTTCCACATATTTTGCACCCGGCTTCTCCCCTTCCTCTACCCCCTCCTGATTTTTGGGGTTTCTGTCAGTGCATCTTGAAGGGTATCTCTCATTCTATCGTGGGGCAGGTCTGTTATTATAGCAGGGCCTACGCGCTAGTGGCTAATGCTTTGAGTCCCTCGAGTCATATGGAAGCTTACATCCCACATTTACTGACTGTTCTCGCTCCGTTTCACCTTTGGGTTTCTCTAAAGGCTTGGTAGTTTTCAAGGCCTCGTCGTAGGTAGGGGTCTATTGCTTCCACCATGTGGCGGATCTTTGGTTCTAGACCCAATACAAATTTTTCCGTCATTTTTTGCTATGTGTCCACCGAAGATGGTGCTTCAGCCTCATAAACTCTCTATTATACATTTATGCCTGAGATCCTAGTATTTTCACCTTCACTAAACCATGTAAGACAATTCATTCCATTTCCTTATTATCATATCATTTCACATCATAGCTTTTAAAATTTGTGTTAGGGTTGTGCATCATATCATTTTCGCGTGTCATTCATGTAACACCCGAGTTTAGGAGGCTGAGGAGACCGAAGCTCGAGTCGATGAAGAAGGAAATTATGCTCGAGATTGATGTGAGATTATAATTTTTATAAAATGGTCAAAGTCAAACTAGGGGAAAAACGGTCCTTTTACCCCTACTACTACTAGAGGTGTCTAAGGGTCTGGCCGAAAGAGAAAGAAAAGAAAAGAAAAAAAAAAATAAGAAGAAAAGGATGAGGGTTTTAGAAGAAAGAAAAGAGAGATTTCAGCAACCACAAATCTGCCATTGGAGATCAACCTATTGCAAGAAACTTCGAATCGAGACTCCTCTCGATGTTGACAAAGAGGTTTGAGTGGTGGATTTGCCCATAGTGGCAAGAAAACCTCAAAACGAAACGAGGTATGGTTTTCAATTTCAACTAGATCCGAGAAGTTTCTTGAGTGATAGATTTAGAAATTTTTTGCTGATTAACTATAAGAGAGTTTGCACCAATTTTTTTTGGGAGAAAACTCATGAAAATTAGAGTCCGATTTGGAGAACGACAAATCGATCAAGAACAGAAAATATGAGTTTTTTCCGTATTTTTGAACGTCCTTATTTCACTCTACCTTAGAGTAAAAAATATAAGAAAAATACGATGGCGTAGGTGAATAGAAACTTTATGGTTTTGGTGAACAAAACACGTCGATCAGAATTGTGTGCGTTAAGTTACGAAAAACGGAAGAAAATAGATTGAAAACGCAAAGAAGCAAACATTCTGGAAAATTGGAAACATGCAGGCGAGAGAAAATCACCATCATGCATCGCGCAATGTACGGAGGAGGGCGGCAGAGCTGGCGAGCAACACGTGGCAGCATTCCATTAGAGAAACGCATTTGGTCTACTTGTCAAAACGCATCAGCACACGAGGATTCGACTTGTCGCAGAACCTAAACACTCACACGAAATGAACCGCGTCTGTGAACAACCAAACCAACCTCATGACCCGCGGTCCAATCCAACAACTCACCATTTTCTATGTGCCACGTGTCACACACACAAAATTTGAAGGGTAATTCTGCATCAGCTAGGATTTGAAGTGTGCCACTTCCCGTGCGTCTGCCCTGCGCGTGGAGACCTACGTGTGGGGGCACGTGAAGTCCTTATTCTCACTCGTTTTTCGCTCGATTACAAGTTTTTCACCTCAGTTTCAATGCTAATGTTGTTTTATTGTGAAGTAGGTGCCTGTAAAGGAATTTGGTAATTTTTTGACTCCTCTATGACCAATCAACCATGACTTGAGAAGTCACGCGTCAGACAAGTAAGTCACCATTTGGATTCTCACGAACAGTACTTGAAGGAAATGCTTAGAATAAGCATGTGTGCTGTCAAATTGATAATCCTAGCTAGCCAGACCTAGCATATTAGGATGTAAGCCATGAAAATTAATTAAATAAGAAAATTAATGGTACCTAGATATGATTGACTATGTATTCATTTTAGAATGAGAATGTGATACTATATGCATGATCAAGAAGGAAGGGAATTTGTGAAATTTTCTCTCTTGGTGAAGATGGACTTTATCTTCCCGTCGAACATGCTTGTTAATATTGTATGAACTGCTGCATGTTAACTCTAGTGCATGATTGCTTGTGTTGTCTTCCTTATTGAAAATAGGAAGAAACTACGAGTCTAGACTAGGGTGTTTGAGACTAAGTAGGCTAGATAAAGAATATCGTGCATTCAGCCTTGCAAAACGATGACCAACAGACACAGACCCCAGTATTCCAAACCACGATAGGTTTGAGAGTCCTTGCACGAGAATTCTAGAGATGAATGAGTCCAAGTCTATGTCACCAAGATTTGCCATAGAAAGACCTATTAGGACACATTGGTAACTTTAGACAACGGAGGTAGCTCGCCAGACTTGAGTAGCGTGGATAGTATCACCAAAGCCTCCACTTTTCTCGCTACTTCGATACCGTACCGTCAAGGCTGAACTCCATTACTAAAATCGTTGAGCTAGGCAGAGCTGGATAGGGTAGTGTGATTTGTGCCCCGATCTAGTGGTGATAGCTAAGGGGTCTCCTGAATAGGACCTATGATCCGTAGAAACCCGTTGCTAAGCGAGATAGTGCGGGACCACCTAGGATGACTTAGTAGCTAACCGAAACATAGGGAATCATGAACTCTCGATTTTAGTGGTAGTATGATCCCGTGGGAGAGTTGTCAGGTAACCTCCACGGATGATGTTTAGAGAATGATACTGATTTAGATCCAGCCATACTGTCCCCTAAGTTTTACTTGTGAGGTCCCGCACACTGATCATTCATTGATAAGATGGGCAAGCCTATTAAGTTGTAGAAAAGAGAGTTGCAATTTAGTCTACACTTCCTAGAATCCCGAGACAAGTTTGTGGATACCTACTAAGATAAGAATGTGAAAAGAGCCTACAAGTAGGTTGCTTACTGAGTATTCTCATACTCATCCCTTTCTACTTTTCTTTTTTATGTGTGTGATGCCATGGACCGAGGCGGGAGCGCGTGTAGGAGTCTTAGAGCCACAGAGGTGTGTTCTAGGGCATTTAGAAGTCTATACATGTCATGCATAGTTACTTCACACATTTTGTACCCACATACTTTTTCATGAAATTCATACACTACTTGAACATTTTGTTTTGATTGTAATTCTACTTCTTAATTGCTAAATTTTTTCGTAATTTCTTATTGTCTATCTCTTTTTATATGTTTTCGTTGCATAGTCTGGTAGTCTGGCACTTCATTTCAAGTCTCAAATTTTGGGCTGTTATAAGAAAAATACGACAGGTTAGGTAGATAGAACTCTACCACTTTAGTGAAGAAAACAGGTCGATTCGAGTTGTGTGCATTAAGTTACAAAAAATGGAAGAAAATAGATTGAAAATGTGAAGAAGCTAATATTCTCGAAATTTAGAAACATGCGGGAGAGAGAAAATCGCCGCCACATGTCACCAAACGTACGGAGGAGAACTGCAGAGCTAGCGAGCAACACATGGCAACATTCCACTAGAGAAATGCATTTGTCCTGCTTGTCGACACGCGTCAGTGTGTGAGGATTCAGGTTGACCCGAAACCGAAATCCTCACTTGAAACGAACTACATCCGAGAACTGCCAAACTGACGACTCACCACTCCCTGTGCGCCACATGTCACGCCCATAAAATTTCAACGGGTAAGTCTGCTCTGCTGGGTATCGAAGCGCACCACTATCAACACTAACCGCGCATGTGCCCTTGCATGGAGGTGCGTGCCAATGCATGGGGAAGCATGGGGACACGTAAAGCCCCTATTCTCACCCGTCTTATAATCGATTGCCAGTTTTTTGCCCCGATTTCAATGCTAATGTGTTTTATTGTGAATTAGGTGCCTGTAGAGAAATTTTGTAATTTTTGGACTCCTCTACGACTAATCAACCAAAACTTATGAAGGCACATGTCAGACAAGTAAGTCATCGTTTGGATTCCCACGAGCATTACTTGTAGGAAACACTTGGAATAAGCGTGCATGCTGTCAAACTGATAATCCTAGCTAGCTAGACCTAGCATATTAGTATGTAAGCCATGAAAATGAATTAAATAAGAAAATCAATGGTACCAAGATATGATTGACTATGAATTTACTTTAAAATGAGAATGTGATATTGTATGCATGATAAAGGAGGGAGAGAAATTTGTGAATCTGCGCTCTGGGTAAAGATGGACATTATCTTCCGATCGAGCATGTTTGTTAATATTGCATGAACTGCAAAATGTTAACTCCTGCACATGACTGTTTGTGTTGTCTCTCTTGTTAAGAATGTGAAGAAACTACGAGCCTAGACTAGGGCGCTTGAGACTAAGTAGGCTAGACAAAGACCTAGAACGGGATACCTCTAGAATACTGAGTATTCAGGTCCCCAAAGGCATTTTATGAGGTCCCTAAACATCACAATGTATCAGATCAAATGCAGAATGTGTTGTTATTGAGCTTCTTGGAAAAAGACATCCATAGTTTGTTTTGCTAATGGGCAAATACTACAATTATGAGAAAAAGGTAGCATTATCAAGATGCAATTGATCAACTAGAAATTTAAAGTGAGAAAATGAAAGATAACCTAGGCGTAGGAACCACAAATTAGATGACTGAGATACTTGATTTGTTGAAGGTTTGATTGGAGATAAAGAAATATGATAGAAACCTCCAAATTGTTTATTCGAGCCAATCATCTTCCCCATAGTCAAGTCCTGCATAACAAAAATAAGGATAGAAGGTGACCCAACATTTCAAGTCATTGGTAAGTTTGCTAATGAACATCAGGTTTAAATGTAATAAAAGCACGCATAAAACATTGTTTGATTTAAAGACAGGATTAAAGAAAACATTGTAGTATGTGACACACGTGTTGCCCTCCATTATCCAAATTTATTGTAGACATGATTGCAACCTTTGGTTTAGTCATAACAAAAACTTTGGATATTATATGATCCGTAGCTCCATTATCAAGAATCCATGAATTAGAACTAGCAAAGTTAATGGATACTGCAGATACTGGAAACAAACCTGCAATATGGATGTAACTGTCAGAATTACCTGAAGACAATGATTGAGTGCAGATAAAGTTTGTGCTATCTGTTGTAATTGCTCATAAATGTAATTTGGAATGAAATTAGATGACTGTTTTTTTATATTCAATTGAGAAGTATCAGTCATATTTGCAGATGATCGATATCCACGATTGATCCATTGATTGACTTGTATTGCTCTTGTACCATGTTATGAATGAAAGATATAAGTGGGATTGAAAGTACAATTTTCATTCATGTTCTTTTGTCAATTAACTTGTGAAAATAAGGAAAAAAATATATGGCAAACCAATTCCTAGGGACGAGAGAAAATATATTATTAATCTACTCCTAAAAATAAGGAAAAAAATATCAATTGATTTATGGATAAGTAAGATGTATTCATAAGAGTAATATATTTCATAAATATATTTATAATAATATATAAATGTATATTATTAATGTTTGAAAGAAAAATAAAAACCACAGTTTTGAACATTATGTGCGACAAACTTCATAGATAATTAAGGTAAGAAAAGGAAGTGGTTTATGACGTATCCAACCGCGGTTATATCCGCTCCCAAATCCAGGCATGAAGATTAGGTAGATTTGTTGCTTAAAAATTTGGAAGGAATCTCAAAAAATATGGCAAGGAAACCCCTGGGAAGCAACTTCCAAAGAAATTGTAGACTCTTTTGAACATTTCTCTCCAGCTCCAGCAACAGCTGCAACTTCATTACCATAAAAATGATTATTGGAACAAGTGTGACCAAATACAAAACCCACTCCACCCATACCATATTGGTCGATTTCATTGTGAGGACGACGGCCATAGCGAATGCAATCATGGTGCTCGCCACCGACAAGAACAACAGATTGAATCCGAAGGACAATTGAATTGGTAATTGTTGTCGAAAAGCATCCAACTCAAAAGGCGAGGTCAAGATCAAGAGAAACAGAATCAAGGAGGAGAGCGATGAGATGAGGGAGGTGATGTCCAAGCCGGTGAACAACATGTAGGTAGGGTTAGAGAGGAGAACCGGAGAGCCAGTTTTGGAGTTGAGTCCACCAGGGACAGTGAAGGCAGCGGCGAAGGTGACCGAGGCCATGAGGACAGCAACGGCAGAGCAAGACTCGGAGGTTTTCTTGACCCATTCTTTGCCTTTATCTAGCAAATCCTTGTGAGTTTTATTGAACTATTCCCGGGGTCTCCGTTTATTATTGCTATAATGCATGGTGTAAAGCACCGGAAGCACTTTGCGGATGCGATCGAACCACTCGAGCTCATGTTGAAGCTGTATTGCTGGACCATGGGTGGATTCATGGAGGAATTGAGTGATTCCAACATGGTGCAGTATTGTGTAGCCCAACACGTCGATCCTCTTGGCCAGTCTGTGCACGAGAAGTTCTCTAGTTTTAAACCATTCAAAGATCTTGAGCTGTCGGTGTGCAATGATGACATGTAGAATGTTTCTGTCTTGTGTCGTCACGTAGTCCACAGCCTCTGGGTGGGCTTCCACGATCCTTTCAACCACTTCTAGTATTCCCCTGGCTGCGGCCAGTAGCAGTGGCGTCTCTTCGTGGTCCATGTTTTCAATATCTTTGCCATCGGTAGGATGGTCTATGTATTCAAATATTTTAGGTCGAATGCTGTCGGACTTCTGTTTTTCCTGGTAATATAATACATCTATGTCCGCTAGCATTTCCGTGATTCTTAGAATTAATTTATGTTTTTGCTTTTTCATATACAGCTCTTTGCATTCAGGCCAACCTGTGTTTTAAATGTCATGTTAATATTTATTATTATTACTATTATTATTTTTTGGGTTAAAAAACATGTTTTTAGAGTTATAGAAAGAAGACCTCGCACGATGAATCTCCCAAACAACCTCTTCAAACTTTGTCTAAGGTATACACCTGCCGAACCTGCCACGCACAAACAATCCTTCAGTACTTGTTTTTTTTTTTTTTTTTTTTGTTTTATATATATATTAATATTTATGATTAAATATGAGTAAGATTAAGAATTTTTTATTTTTAAAAAATATTTATTAAAAGTAAATACTTGAAAAGAAAAAGAAGAAAAAAGAACTTACCCAAACTGAAACACCAATTATGTTGAGAGACAAATGCTGCTTCTAAGTCTCCATTCTTCTCGTTTAGGGTACTTGAACTTTTAGGGTCATTGTTGTTTACCCAATTTAAAAAAATTAAATGGGTAAATCTTGTCCTCAGGCAGCCCTGTGATGTGATACGAGAAAAAAAGTTAAGAAGTTAAAAAAGGAAATTCTTACAATCATAGTTGAGAAAAGAAGAGAAGGAAGAATATTGTTACAATTATATATCAATTCTCCCCAAAATCCCTTCAGGTATCCACTCTCAAAAATGTGTGGCATATTGGCCAGCACGTGGAGAGCCGTCTGGTTTTTTGAATCCTTCATCTCCAACAGTGACTTGTCGAAATCCACCAACATCATAACCATCTCTGCGATAAAAGCTTTGAATTATATGTATTAAACCTTTGAATTACCTTCAATTATGGTAACAAAAACTGAGACACTAACCAAAGCTCTCGCTCTGAATGGCTTCATGAATGATTGGAGTACCATCTACCATCCAATTTAGGGGAGATCGAGAGTAATAATCTTCACATTCATTCAAAATATATTCAACGATCTGAAGTTGCCCATATCTGGCTGCCCTATACAAAGGCGTTTCACCCCGCTTGTTCAACTCCAACAAATCCTCCTTCCTGAACTCAACCAAAAGCTTGAAAGCATCCAAATTCCCCACAGTGGCAGCTTCATGTAGAGGTGTGTTTTCAACGTAGCTCTTCCAATACTCTATGTAATCCATCTCCATCACCTGCTCAAGAATTGTTTTTAAAGGTTCTCCCTTTCCACTGTACACTGCCAAATGCAACGCCGTCTCTCCACTGTTATTGATCGGCAACACTAACTGACTCGCATCCTTACATACCTCGCGCAGATGCCTCCATTCTCCCCTCAACGCTAGTTTGTATAACTGTTTTTTCTCCTCGTACACATTCATAGCTTCTTTGGGTTTTAGTTTCTTGTTTTGTGGAAGGACACCCCAAATCTATTTTATATATATGTCTTTCTTTTCTTGTTCCGGTCATAAAGTTTGTATTTTTTTTCTTTAATCGCTTTGATAATCATGTAACACGATAAAGTAAAAGTAAGCACGGTTGCTTCCATTTCTTATACAGAATTTGTTCCTTCTTCCAGCCCTTTCGTCTTCGCTTCTTCTTCCACACTACTCCCTGCAACTTTTATTGCCTTCAATATAAAACTTCTCCTATAGTATCAAAACAAAATGTTCAAGAAAGGATGAATTTCATGAAAAAGTATGTGGGTACAAAATGTGTGAAGGAATGGTTGTAAATAAACTTAAATGAGAAAAAAAAAAAAAAAAGGGAAGAAGTAGTTATTAATTTTTTATTTTAAAATTTAGTCAAGAGCCAATAAGCATTTTAGGAGGAAAACATGTGTGAGAAAAAAGGTGGGATAGTTATGGAAATTTTAGCCTTGAAAACTTATAAATAGATTCACTTCTCAGTGCAACAGCAGTTAGAGTATAGTGTAATAGAAAAAGGCTTTTGGGAATTCTTTGTCTCCTTGTCTCTTCCCTCTCGACACCTCCTTCACAACTTCGTGAGAGTTATCTAAACGAGTTGGTTTCAGAGCGAGCGTCTATTTTCTACAAGTTGGTATCGGAGCCTATTTTAATTTCAACAAATTAGTATGAGAGCAAGCTTTTTAATTCTACAAATTGGTATCAGAGCAAATTTATTTTCAATAGTAACTATGCATGATATGTACAAACTCCTAAACGCCCCTGGACACTCCTTTGTGGCTTTAAGACTCATGCACGCGCTCTCGTCTCGATCTGTGGCATCACTCACCTGAAAAAAGACAGTAGAAAGGGATGAGTATAAGAATACTCAATAAACAACCTACTTGTATGCTCTGTTAAAGATCACGTATTTGTTTTGATTGCTGCCAGTTAGTATTTGATTAAATCTCCTTCTAGTTAGGAGTTGATTTAGTTTTGATTTGATTTAGTTTTTTATTTGTTTACTGGTTTGTTACCAAATTTTCTGCAGATTTTTAGATAGACTTTTTAATATCTTTTTATATTCTTTGTATATATAGAGAGCCTTCTGCAATCTTCTCATCAACCATTCAATCACTCTCTCTTTCACTAACAAATTGGTATCAGAGTCGTCTTCTTAAGGGGTCTGTGAGATCGAGATGGAAGGAGAATCTAGTTTTTCAGTTGTTACACCACCAGTCTTCGATGGAGACAATTATCAAATGTGGGTAGTTCGTATGGAGACTTATCTAGAGGGCTTGGATCTTTGGGAAGCAATAGAAGAGGATTATGAGGTCAATCCTACTGTAACACAAATCAAAGTACAGAAGGACAAGAAAATCAAAGGCCAAAGCTTGTCTATTTGCCGCTGTATCTCAAATGATCTTCATACGAATAATGTCCCTTAAAACAACAAAGGAAATATGGGATTATCTCAAGGATGAATATGAAGAAGATGGGAGGATTCGTGAAATGAAAGTCTTGAATTTGATTAAGGATTTCGAGTTGCAGAAGATGAAGGAGTCTGAGTCGGTGAAAGAGTACTCTGACAGACTTCTCAGCATTGCCAACAAGGTGAGATTGCTTGGTTCTGTGTTAAATGATTCCAAGATCGTTGAAAAACTAAGTCATTGTTCCAGAGAAGTTTGAAGCCACCCTTACTACTTTGGACAACACCAAAGTCCTGTCAAAGATTTCTCTTACAGAGCTCTTGAACGCTTTACAAGCACAAGAGCAAAGGAGGTCTATGAGGCAAGAAGGGGTGATTGAAGGTGCCTTACATGTCAAGCATCAAGACAATAGCAGGTATAAAAACAAGAAAAATTTCAAAAACCAATCGACGAATGGAGATTCATCTGCCAATTATCATAAGACAAAAGGAGGAGGTTCCAAAAAATCCTATCCACCTTGCCGCTATTGTGAGAAGAAAGGTCATCCACCATACAAGTGTTGGAGAAGACATGACGCCTTCTACTCCAAATGCAATCAACTTGGACATAAAGCTGTGATTTGCAAAGTCAAAGGTTAGGTGAAAGAAGTAGATGCACAGGTAGTTGATCAAGAAGAAGAAGATCATTTGTTTGTGGTCACTTGTTCCTCAGGCAAAGAATCAAGTGAGAGTTGGTTGATTGAAGGGCTGGAGATATCGTGAGGAAGAGTGGAAGTACTGAAAGAGTGGAACTAGTTTTTGGGGAGATATCGTGAGTGGTTGCTGATTTGTAGCAAGAAATTTGTTATTTTTTTTTTATTATATAAGGAAAATGGTGTCAGTGAAACACCACAAAAATGAAGATAAGTTTAATTTGTGTCTTTGCTCCTTCTCTCCTTCTGTTATTTTTTTTTCTTTCAATTGGTATCAGAACTACAAGATCAAGACCTATTTTCAATCATGTCTCATTTAGATATTGAGCGGTCAAGAAGGGAGAGAGATAAAAAAAAATGAGACAGGAATCGAGTGACAAGAGCGAAAACACCGATGCGATAGAAGGTGATGCCTCAAACGAAGTGAGTATACGGATTCAAGAAAAGGAGGGATCTGTCACACTAAATACCCGATGCTGACAAAATACAACTATGCAGCTTAGGTGATTAAGATGGAGGTATTTATGATGGCACAAGGTGTTTGGGAGGCAATTGAGTCCCTCAAAACAATAGATAACTGCAAAGATAAAATGGTTTCAGCAGCTTTTTATCAAAGTATTGAAGAAAATACGTTGCTACATTTGGGTGCCAAGAAAATGGCCAAAGAAGCCTGGATCATGTTGAAAAATATGAATCTAGGTGCGGAAAGAGTGTAAGAAATTAAAACGCAGACTCTCTGGCGGGAGTTAAAGCGTTGAGGATGGGTGATTCAGAAAGTATTGATGAGTATTCTGGAAAACTCACCATTATTGTCAACAAATTGAGAGGCCTCGGCAATACTGTGGATGATATCCAAGTAGTTAAGAAACTTCTATGATCCACCTCTGCAAAGTTTCTTCAAATCACTTCAACGATTGAGGAGTTCAGTGATCTCAAAACGAAATCCGTTGATGAGATTATTGGATCACTCAAGGCACATGACGAAAGGATGCAAGGATTTGGAGAAAAATATGAAACCCTTTCTCCTCACTCGTGCAAAATGGAAGGAACTAGAAAATGCAAAATCCTCAAAGAAAGAATGGAAGGATCAAGGCAGTTCCAGAGGAGGCAGGGGACGGGGTCGTGGAAGATGGAGAGGTCGTGGGTGAAGTGACTGGCATCGAGGAGAGGAAGGAGAGTCGCAAACTCAGAAGAAGAAATTCAATAAAAGTAAAATTAAATGTTACAGGTGTCAGCAAATGGGACACTTCGCATCAGAGTGTTCCACAAAAGATGAACAACTCAACTTGATAGAGATGCAAAAGGATGAGGAGTCTTCATTGCTGATGATAGAGGTTTGTGAAATTAAAACCACACATGACAAAGAGCCTGATTTTGTGATGTTGAATGAAACTATAGTGCCACCACCAGCCAATATTGGAGCTTCAAAATTCCTGGTTCCTAGATACTGGAGCAAGCAACCACATGTCAGGAGAAAGAAGGGTGTTTCGTGAGCTCGACACATCTGTTGTTGGAAAGGTACGTTTCGGTGATAACTCTGTAGTAGACATTTGTGGTTGAGGAATAGTGCTCTTCAAATGCAAAACCGATGAGCACTTGATCTTATCATAAGTCTATTACATACCTAAACTCAAAAGCAATATAATAAGTTTGGGACAACTGGATGAGAGTGGAAATAAAATTGTCATAGAGGACAGTGTGATGAAGATATATGACAGGGCTAGGAGCCTGATTAATATGGTGATCAGACAATCCAACAGATTGTATGTAGCAAAGCTGAAGCTTGCGGATCAGGTGTGTTTAATGACAAATATCAGTAACGATGGTTGGCTCTGGCACGTGAGGTATGGACACCAGAATTTTCACTCTTTAAAGCAATTAAATGACAAAAGAATGGTTGAAGGGTTGCCAAAAATCACCCACGCCAATCAATTTCGTGATGGGTGTTTAATAGGAAAGCAGCATAGGACTTCTTTTCCCCGAATAACAACATATCATGCGAAGGAGTCATTGGATCTCGTCCATGGAGATCTATGTGGACCTATTTCACCAATGACTTATAGAGGTAACAAATATTTTATGTTACTAGTGGATGATTTTTCACGATTTATGTGGGCGTTTATGTTGAAAAACAAGAATGAAACACTAGTGGTATTTAAAAAGTTCAAGTTCAAGATCAGTGTGGAGGTAGAGAAAGACAAGAAGATTAAGAGCTTTAGAACGGACCGTAGAGGAGAGTTCGTATCTACTGCTTTTAAAGACTATTACGAGAAAGAAGGCTTGAAGAGATTTCTTACTGCACCATTTTCACCACAGCAAAATGGCGTAGTAGAAAGACGTAATCGAACGGTTGTAGAGATGGCCAGATGTATGTTAAAGAGCAAAGAGATGCCTGCAAAATTTTGGGAAGAAGCCGTCAAAACTACTGTGTATATTTTGAACAGATTGCCAACAAAAGGAGTTGCAGATGGTGCACCGTATCAAGCTTGGTTTGACAAGATACCGAAGGTTCATCACTTTAAAATCTTCGGGTGTCTTGCTCATGCCAAGAATACATATTCACACCTTCCTAAACTTGTTGATAGGAGTGTGAAGACAATTATGTTGGGATATGAAGATGGAACGAAAGCTTACATACTATTGGATCCTCAAAAGAACAGAATTATGGTGAGTAGGGATGTGTTGTTCGAAGAGGAAAAAAAGTGGTGTTGGGAAGAAATCACAAATGGTGATGATGAACAAAGAGGAACTTTCACCGTTCAAATTTCAAAAAAACAAAGTAGAATAGATGAGAGGAATATTGAACAAAACAAAGTTAATCCCGATGAAAGGCAAAGGGAAAATTCATCCTCAACTTTGTCAACGCTAGACATTACCTCAAATGCATCATCATCAAGCTCGTCGACGCCGATAAAGTTTAGGTCTCTAGAAGATATTTATAGAGAATTGAACGAAGCAGAGGAGGAAGCAGTGGACCTTTGTTTTCTTTCTATAGAGGAGCCAACCTCATATGAGGAAGCTGCTAAGAATGAAAACTAGAGGAATGCCATGAAGTCTGAAATTCTCTCCATTGAAAAGAACATAACGTAGGGAACTCACAGATTTGCTGAAGAATCATAAAGCAATCGGCATCAAATGAATTTTTAAATTAAAGAAAAATCTAGATGGAGAAATCATGAAACATAAGGCGAGACTCGTGGCAAAGGGATATGCACAGCAATTTGGTGTAGATTATAGTGAAGTATTCGCACCAGTGTCCAGGTTAGAAACACTAAGATTAATTCTTGCCTATGCAGCCGTTAAAAATTGGAAATGCATCACATGGATGTGAAGACAGCTTTTCTGAATGGCGAGTTAGAAGAGGAGGTGTATGTTGTTCAACGAGAAGGGTTCGCTGGCAAGGAAAATTCAAACATGGTATTAAAACTACGTAAAGCCTTGTATGAATTAAAACATGCTCCGAGGGCTTGGAATTTTAAACTTGATCAATGTTTGCAGTCACTTGGTTTTTTTAAATGTCCACAGGAATATGCTCTCTACAAGAAAATTAATGGAGTTGAAAAAATGATAATCGGTACATATGTGGATGACTTAATCATAGTCGGCTCAAACAAACAAGTTATAGCTCAGTTCAAGGAAGAGATGCACCAGAAATTTGAGATGAGCGATCTTGGACTTTTGAGCTATTACTTGGGTATTGAGGTACGACAAAGCAGTGAATCAATCACTTTATGTCAGGCCGGATATGCAAGAAAAATCCTAGAGAAGCTAGGAATGGGGGAGTGCAATCCTTGTTCGATTCCCATGGAACCAAGAATGAAGATGAGCAAACATGGGAATGGAGAACCTGCGGTTGACAAAACACTTTATAGAAGTGTTATTGGAAGCTTACGCTATCTGGTTAATACCCAGCCCGACATAGCCTACTCAGTTGGTGTGATGAGTAGATACATGGAGGCACCAACAACATCACATCTCATAGTAGTAAAACAAATATTTAGGTATGTAAAAGTTACTTTAAGTTTTGGTTGTGTTTATAAGAAGCTATCGAATGTGGAGCTGGTAGGATTTAGCGACAGTGATATGGCTGGGGATATTGATGATAGGAAGAGTACAACTGGAGTGTTGTACTATTTGGGAGTAAATCCTATAACCTGGGTATCACAAAAGCAGAAGGTGGTGGCTTTGTCGTCATGCGAGGCTAAGTATATAGCCGCAACTGCTGGAACATGTCACGGAGTATGGTTGGGCAGGATTTTGAGTAACATCAGACAACTGCAAGTAAAACCCAAGCTTAATGTTGACAACAAGTCAGCTATAGCATTGGCGAAAAATCCTGTTTACCATGATCGAAGTAAGCACATTGATACCAGGTTCCATTTATGCGCCAGTGTGTGCAAATTGAAGCTATTGAACTGGAATATGTGAACACAGATGAACAGTTGACAGATATTCTGACAAAGCCGTTAGCAAGAAAACGGTTCCTAGAGTTAAGAGAGAAGATTGGCTTGAAGAAAGTCGATTTAGCATAGTTAAACAAGTTTAGAGGAGTGATGGTTGGTTATAAACTTGGTTTTTTATTTATTTTGCTTCATAAGTTTTTGGTTAAAAAGAGTTGTTTTGTATTTATTTTGCTTCATCAGTTTTTGGTTAAAAATAGTTGTTTTGTATTTATTTTATTTTTGTTGTTCATTTCTCCCTAAAAAGAAGGGTTGGAGATATAGCTAGGAAGAGTGGAAGTAGTGGAAGAGTGAAACTAGTTTTTAGGGAGATATTGTGAGTGGTTGATTTGTAGCAAGAAATTTGTTATTTTTTTATTATATAAGGAAAATGGTGTCAAGTTAGTGAAACACCACAAAAAGAAGATAAGTTTAATTTGTGTGTCTTTGCTCCTTGTCTCCTTCTTTTGGTTTAAATTTTCGCACGTTGTTCTCTAGTGCATACGAACTCCACAAAAAATTTATCTCTTCTCAACACGCTCATGGATGAAGTGAAAGTGAGTGTCAATGTGTTTGCTGCGTCCGTGAAATACTGAAATTTCATCAGAGTAATCGTAGATTTGTTATCGACGTAGAGTGTTAACGACTTGAGTTCACTTATAGTCACTTCTCTCAACAAATTTCTCAGCCACAGTTGCTGCGATGAACTCGGTCTCATAGGAAGATAGTGCCATAATTTGCTACTTCTGAGATTGCCAAGAGATTAAATTTTCGTTGAGATAAAATGTCATTTTTGCGATGTTTTTTCTATCGTCAATGTCTCTAGCTAAATCACTATCAGTAAAACCGACTACTTCTTTAGGACCTCCCCTCTTTGATATTTCAACCCATAGCTTGTGGTTCCCTTCACATACTAGAGAATGTGTCTAATCGCTTGATGATGCATCATAGTGGGCTTTTTCATGTACCTACTCACTATTCCAACCACATATGAAAGGTCCGAACGAGTATGAGTCAAGTACCTTAGACTTCCAATGACACACCTATACTCACTGGAATTCATCATGCTTCCTTCAACATCTTTTCCGAGTTGTAACTTTGCTTCCATGGGATACTTGGTTGAGTTGCACTCTGTCATCTTAAATTGCTGCAACAACTTATTTGCATAGATCGATTACTTTAGCATGATGCAATCTTTCCTTAGGTCCACTTTAATACCGAGGTAGTACATGAGCAACTCGAGATCAGTCATCTTAAATTCTTTCATCATTTGTTGCTTGAACTCTTTCTCACCTTCCACAATGACGATCAGGTCATCAACGTACACACCAACGACGAGTGTTTCTACCCCATAGTTTCTTGTATACAATGCTTGTTATTTTGAGCAGTTCATGAAGTTTAAACTCTTTAACCTCTTGGCTAGATGTATGTTCCACGCCCTGGGTGCTTGCAGTAAACCGTACAGGGCCTTTGACAACTTGTACACTTTGTGCTCTTCAGCTTTGATGACGAACTCTTCAGTTTGGGCAACACACACTTCTACTTGGAGGTCACCATTTAGTAATGCTAATTTGACATCCAAGTGATGGACCTCCCACCCGTGGTGAAATGTGAGAGCAAGAATGAACCTTACAATGTCAAGTCTAGCCACAGGCGCAAAAACTTCCTCAAAATCAACTCCTTGTCGTTGCACGTATCCCTTCACCACGAGTCTTGCTTTATGCTTGATGACATTTTCTTCACTATTCTTCTTCAACTTAAACATTCACTTCAAACTAATGGGCTTATGTCTAGACGGTAAGTTAGTTAGTGCCCACGTCTTGTTCTTCTCAATGGCTTCAAGCTCCTTTTGGATGACCTCCTGCCATATCGTCTCAATTGCTGCCTCACAGTAGGTTGTCAGATCCTCGACCGCGAGCAACACTAACTCATTGAGATCCAATTCTTCTTCAAGTGAATCCGCATAAATTTTAGCAAGAGAACGAAAATTCTTTGGTCCATCCTCTGTTTTGGATCTTCTTGTGCTCTCGCTTGAGCTCTCTTGTTCTAGATAGTCCATCACACCATTCAGTGTCATCAGAGATGACATGTGTGGACTTGTTGGTGTTGCTGTAGAGACACTTTCTAGATCTGTTGTGTCTCCCTCTTCTTCTAGAGTAGTGAACTCTGTAATAGTCTGCTTGTTATCGCCAACGCTACACCAATCCCACTTCTTCTCTTCTTCGAATATGACATCTCTATTTACATGAATTTTCTCATGTTGCGGATCATACAACCTGTGTGTTTTGGTTCCATCCTTTATGCCGAAGTACACCATTTTTTGGCTTCTATCATCAAGATTTTTGATATATGGTTTTATAGGCTTAACATGTGTTGTACAACCGAAGACACTTAGATACTCAAAGTGAGGTGTCTTGTTGAACCATGCTTCGTAGAGGTTGCAAGTGTTTTGCGCCTTTGTCGGTAAACGATTTAGAAGATAAATCGCATGTTGTATTGCCTCACCCCAGAAAATCACTAAGGCTTGCATGCTCTTGGGTAAGCTTCTTGCAGTGTTCATTAAGGTGCGATTTCTTCGTTCAACCTCACTGTTTTAGTGGAGTGTACGGTGCAGTAAGTTGACGCTTGATACCTTCCTCTTCGCGAAACTTTGAGAAGTTCTGGGATAAGAACTCACCACCTCTGTTGGTGCACAAGTTTTTCAGCTTGTGATCATAATGATTTTCCACGAGTTTTTTGAATTTCTTGAACGAACATAATGTTGGGTTTTATGTCCTAAAACTCATAGTTTGTAAACAAAAACATATTATATTTTCAATAAAGTTATTATTGATGTTTATTCAGTAAAAATTGTTATTGAATAAAGTGAATTTTACGAATATTAATCTAAATCCAATAAACTAAGAACACTCTGTCTATAGTATGATTACTTGAACTATATGTAGAGACATAAGAGTAGATCAAGAGTATATAGTCAAAATGATCTATAGTACAGGGATAAGGCTGAGTACCTTATGCTGAGGACAATATGGATGCAACCCACTTTTGTATATGACATAAACAATGTGATCACTAAATTGTACATACAGAGACATGTGAGTGGGGGCGACCTATGCAATGAGTATTGCATAAGATCGAACCATGAAAAAAATCACTATCACTTTATAATGTCGTTTACTGTTGAGACCAATCTCCTTTCGATGACCTAGGTAACTCGATCTTTATCCTGAGCTAACCATGAACTCCTGTTTATTCGGAATTATCCTTAGATTTTCATGGGTGAGAGTGGCTCAAGTTCGCCGACTCAATAGGCCTCCCATTTCAGGGGTAAGACTGGGTGAATGGCTGGGGACGTGGGGTGCAAGCCGAATTTCACTCATACCCACTTTTAGGGATAGAAGAGAGGTAGTTCTCTTAAGCACTGACTCTAGGTCTTGAATAAGGGGTCCCACCCTCTCATTGGCCTGAGAGGGATTCGGTTTACTGGTTGAACCACAAACCAATTGTTCATTAGAGAATCAATGAGACACAAGGAACAAGAAGTAACTTTAGGGGTAAAACGGTAATTTGACCCAGCTCTAGTTAGAACAACCTGTGAAGGATCGACTTACTAATCATGGTTATATCAAATGGACAGAAATATATCTATAGTGAGGGGGGTGCAACTACTAAGCTATACTGGAGTGTCCTAGTAGTTAACAAATGTTGGTTAACAAGGTTAATGAGTTAAACCGGTTAATCTTGGCTTGTTGGAGCCCATGATCTATAGGTTCATTAGGTCCCTCTGCTAGCTAATATCGGACTAAACCATAGAACAGTGTGATGAGTGAGTTCGAAGTGTTCGAATTCAAATTAGGGAATATGCGCTACATATATACGATATAGTTAACCGCATTTTTGTTTTATTTACAAATTAAACAAAAAGAGAGAATTTGAGATATTTAAATACGATTTAAATATGTTAATCAAATATATGTCAGAATTGATTGGGATTGACATTTGAATTAATATTAAATATTAATTAAATAGTTTAATTAATCATTTAATATTACTTTAATTTGAAATTAATTATTCAAATTAATTGTTGAATTAAAATGAAAAAAGTCAAAATGTGACTTCATTTAATCGAAAAATCAATGTTTGAGTTAGTGGAATTTTGAGGTGTCAAAATTTGGTTTAACCAAACTTGCATGCTTGCCAAATAAACCCCACAAATTTTAGTAGAATTTTGAGTGTCAAAATTTGGTTAACTCAAACTTGCATGCTTGCCACATAATCCGAAACATTTGAGTGGAATTTTTAGTGTCAAAATTTGGTGATCTCAAATTTGCATGAACATGCAAACATAACTCTATAAATAGAGTGATCAAGGTACATGGAACTTCTCCTTTCGGAAAAACCTTGAGAAAAATTCTCACAAACTCTCTCTTCATATATACTAAATCCCTCCCAAGTTTAGTCACTTACTGGATTCCATAATCTCGTTGTAAGACCAGAGAATAGTGGAGAAGACACTAGTGGTTGTTTGAAACCGGTTTGTGAGGAAAAAGGAATTTGAACTACAAAATGTTAGTACTCAAAGACCTTGAGTTTTAATACTTATGAACATGCTAGTTATTTACTATAATTGATGTTCTAAGAGTGCCTAAAATCCAAATTGCTTCCGCATGTGTTATATTAACTCCATCAATTGGTATCAGAGCAAGTTTTAGACACTTTATTTACATTAATTTGAGCATGGTGGGTACAATTTCATGAATGAAATTTTGTGGTTGCTAAAGTGGATGTTTTTTGTTTTGGCATTTTTTAAGCTTCCATTTAATACAATTGTAACAAGCCTAATGTGTATGGGCTTTAATAAGTGAAGAAAGATCTGTAATTTTTAGGAGTCATTATAGTCCATTTTAGGTTGTAATTGATCGAAAATGGAAGAGATAGCAAGCTGAACCGAAGAAGAAGATGGAAGAGGCGGTTCAGGTATTTTTTTCTTGCCGTTGGGGTCCAGTTCAACATTTCTAAGGGTTCGTTCGCCCAGTTCGTGATCCTCGGGAGCGGTTCAAGTTATTTTTAATTATGAATGTAATAATTTAGTTACTTGCTTGCTTTAAAATGCCAAAACCAATTTACTTTAGTGTGTTTAATTAATTATGCATTATGAATGTATGTTTTAATTAAATAGCAAATGTATACGCATAAAGTATGTCATATAGATTTAAAATCTCACCATAGGCTAAGCATGTTTCATGCATTCCAAGTATGTTATAAGTGTTATAATGTATAGTATGCAGGTTTAGGGTTCCATGAGTAATAGATATAAATTGTTATATTATTGCATGGAATGGATGATTATATAATTGTTATATAAAGCATGTTAGATGCATGTTATAGGTTATTTTCAACGTCATAAAATGAGATAGACGTTAAAATCTATATAAAGATAAGTGCATGCTCACTTAGGGTTAAGAACAAGCACGATCAATTTTAATAGTTAAAATAGGTTGATGTCTTATAAAATTGCGGTTACAAGAAAGCTCACCTGGCACGATCTTGTCTAAGGCTGGAGGTACTTAAGTTGACGGTTTACGGAACACCTACTACCTGGAGATCGGACCAGTACTTGAGCTTAGTTAGCCCAGTTTTATGAGCATGCTTAAGTGATGTAAGATTTAGAAAAATCACCTAGACTTAAGTTATATTAAATTAGCCGGAATATACTTAAGTAATGAGTATACCCAACCATCTAAAGTACTTAGTGGGAGGAAAAAGGTGTATAAGATACATCGTTTTCTTTTCACACTCTCTGTAAAATTCACACAGTGAGATTCATGCACGGCCTCGTGTCGCCCTCCGTCCTCCATTCGGAAGGTATTTGCATGAATCAATAACAAGGTGAATAGAGAAAGTATTTGTAGTAAGTGGGAGAAGGAAGTATATCAACACGTTCTATGGTCTCCATCACTAGGTTGCACCGTGAGATTCCCATGTTTTGTCTGTATGTTACTAAAAAAAAGAAAAATCAAATTGAAAAAATCAAATTGAAAAAAAGAATGCAAAGGAAACATATATCCGATCTTGAGCCTGAAGCTCTGATACCAAATGATACGATAAGGAATCAACTACAAGGGGAATAAGATTCGGATTACCTTGTAGATCGAATATCTCAAGCCAAGAACACTTTGTTTGAGATTCGAATCACTCCAGAAGCAAGATCGATCATGTCTAGCTTCAATGATTCTTGTTGATCAAATATCTCAAACACTTGTTTGAGATTCGAATCACTCCACAAGCAAGATTGATCATGTCGAGCTTGAATGATTCTACATGCAACCTAAACTACATAGAATTGCAAAGAAACTTAGTCATTGGCTAAAGAAAAGCACAAATGCTCATTTTAATAAATTTTCCAAGTGTCCCTTACAAATACAACATACATGGCTTTATATAGCCTCAAAATGAAACTATTAAAGGCATTCCAAAAGTTGTAACATTCACACTTTATGGCCATAATTAGCCATTATGTAAATGTAACCGAAATTAAATGAAAAGTCTTAAAATACAATAACTCTAAATTACTCTAAATTATAACCCACCCAAAATTTACAACAATCAAACTTTATTCTTCTTCAATGTAGCATGAATTGAAACATCTGTTGATAATTTTGACAACCTTTTCTTCACATCTTCATTGAAGCATATTGTATGATTGATGTCTCTTGGTTCATATCAGTTACCCTAGAGCAACTACCTGTTCGAAGGGTCATAACATGGGAGTCAAAACAACACAATCTCCAGAAATGGATAGGATTTCTTAGGTCCATTCCCAACTTTGGTTTTTTCATTTGATAGCGTTGTTGGGACCGATCTCTTTGGTTTGAAATTGGTAGGTCACACTTACGAAGAATTACTAAGAGTTAGTATATTCCTGACCAAAATAGCGATAACTAAAACACTATAGGAACAAGAGTTATTCTGGGATTAGTGTTTAAGTCAAGAATGTCTTGGTTTAGTGAAGGAGTGATTGACTGCCTCTCGGTAGCAGTTGCTCTAACTCACTAAAGTATCGTTGCAAATTAATAATTTTGGGTACATTATTACATTTGCTAAACCTGATTGGATTAAATAGGATTAAATCAAATCACTAATAGAATTTTCTTTATATCACAGCATGACAAACTCAATAGTACAATTGCTCGCTTCTGAGAAATTAAACGGCAACAATTACGCAACTTGGAAATCAAACCTAAACACAATACTTGTAATTGATGATTTGAGATTTGTTTTAACTGAGGAATGCCTCCAAACCCAGCTCAAATGCAAACCGAACAGTTCGGGATGCATATGACAGATAGACAAAGGCAAATGACAAAGCCCGAGTGTACATTTTAGCCAACATATCTGATGTTTTGGCTAAGAAATACGATGTCATGGGTACTACTAAAGAGATGACGCCATAAAATACATTTACAACTGCCGTATGAAAGAAGGGACCTTAGTTAGTTAGAGAACATGTCCTGGACATGATGGTCCATTTCAAAGTGGGAGAAGAAAATGAAGTTGTAATTGATGAGAAGAGTCAAGTCAGTTTTATCATGGAGTCTTCCGAAGAACTTCTTCCAGTTCCGCACAAATGTGATAATGAACAAGATAGGATATAACTTGACTGCTCTTCTCAATGAGCTACAGACTTATCAGTCCCTCTTAACGAACAAGGGTCAAACAGGAGAAGTTACTATTTCTAAGAAATTACTACGAGGATTGTCCTCCAAAAATAAGTCTGGACCTTCAACTTCTAAAAGTGTTTTGATGAAGAAGAAGGAGAAAGGGAAAAATAAGATTCCTACTGACCGCAAACATAAGGTTCAAAAAGCAGATAAAGGAAAATGTTTCCATTGCAATGAAAACGGACACTGGAAGAGAAATTGCCCAAAATACCTTGTAGAGAAGAAAGCTGAAAAGACACAACAAGGTAAATATGATTTACTCGTTGTAGAAATATGTTTAGTAGAGTATGATAACTCAACTTGGATACTAGATTCAGGGGCCACTAATCATATTTGTTCTTTTTTCCAAGAAACTAGCTCCTGGAGAATGCTTGCGAACGGTGAGATAACACTCAGGGTTGGAACAAGAGAGGTTGTCTCAGCAAGATCAGTAGGAAATTTAAAATTGTTTTTTGGAGATAGATTCATTATATTAGATAATGTACACGATGGATCATTCTTCCACTAGAATAAGATGGATTATTTGCCTTGGATTGATACAATTGATCTATCACCAAACTTCACGTTTTCAATGAGCTTCTCATCAAGCTCCTTGAACTTTGTTCGATCTCTGTCATGTGGTTTTTTGCTCCATTGTCAAGGTACCACATGCTGGTCTCCACTAGTCTTCTCCTTTTGTGAGAAGGTTTGCCATAACCTTTTCTTCGTTGAGCATCAACAGGTTGGACATCTTCTCGGCCAACATAAGTGTGGGCTCTTGATCTTGCATGCATGTGAGGTTTGCCTCCTCATCTCGCTTCTTCTTACGACACTTTATTGCATAGTGCCCATGTTTTCTACAAGAGTAACACTTGATCATACTCTTGTTCTTCCATGGTTGTCATGGGTTTGTGAGGTATTGTCACGGCCTCCTCTACCACCACGTCCACGTTTGCAACCTTGTCCACGACCTCTATTTTTCTTGTTATGGTGCCACTGTTGTTTGACTGAGGAGGAAAACGTTGACGAGGGAAAAGTCGAAATTGATTGAAGAAGAAATTAATGGAAAACACAAGAGAGAGAGAGAGAAAATAGTTTTATTCTATGCTCTGAAGACTCGATGGATTGTTTATCATTCAATTGACATATTTAAATAACAACCTATCCTAAAAATAAAGAAGAAAATGACAACTGAATTAAAGCAATTCCACTCGACGTGTGAATCCCACTAACTTTAATTTTGCGGTTAACTAGAAAATAGTAACAAAAAAATAGGAGTGATTTTTAACCTAGGGATTTATCTAACAATCTCTTCCTAAAGCCTTATGGTAAATATATCTACCTTATTGTTTGAACTCTGATCTTTGAGCGTAGTTCTTCAAATTTTACCCGCGCCAGGGACATGGTGACAATGTCTCCAAGATGTTGCTCTGTTTGGATGAAATCAATCTTGATGAGCTCCCGATCTGCACATTCTCGGATGTAGTGGAATCTGATTTCTATGTGCTTGCTCCGGTCATGCAAAACTAGATTTTTGATCAAGGAGATCGTAGCTTTGTTGTCCACGTATAGCATTGGTGGATCGCCTTCTCTTCCGATGAGTTCTTCCATCAGTCGTGTAAGTCAGACCCCCTGTGTTGTCGCCGTCGAGGCGGCGATGTATTCTGCTTCACAGGAAGACAAATCAAATACCTTTTGTTTTGTTGATTTCCAGCAGATTGCGCCGCCTGAGAGAAAGTAAATCATCTCGCTGGTGCTCTTACGATCATCAACGTCACCAGCCATGTCACTATCATTATAGCCGACTAACTTAAGCTTCTCCTTTCCTCTCCCTGCGCAGTATCTCACACCCCAGCCTCTGGTTCTAGCCACATAGCGTAGGATGCGCTTGAAAGCCACAAGAGGTTCCTCCCTAGGTGCTTCCATGAACCTACTCACGTATCCAACAAAATAAGCAAGGTCAGGGCGTGTGTTTACCAGATAGCATAAGCTCCCGACAATGCTGCAGTAATGAGTGGCGTCGACTGTCGTCGTAGTGCTGGCCTTCCTTAGCTGGAGTCGGGCCTCCATTGGCTTCCTTGTAAGGGTTACTGTCCTCAAGCCCAGTTGTGTCCAGCAGCTTCTTTGCGTACTCACTTTGGCAGATGGTGACGCCGGCAGTACTCTGTTGCACTTCAATGCCGAGGTAGTAGCTGAGCACACCGAGATCGCTCATCTTGATGTTCTTTGACATCTCCCTTTTGAATCTTCCAAGGACTTCCATGTCGCCTCTAGTTATTATGAGGTCGTCGACGTACACTCCCACGATCAGTCGCTGCTCGTATTTGCCGTGCATGTACATGCCATGCTCAGAGGCACAACACTTGAACTTCAGCGACAGTAGGTTACTGTCGAGCTTCGCATTCTAGGCTCGTGGTGCTTTCTGAAGCCCATTGAGTGCCTTGTGCAGGCGCAATACCTTGTCAGGGTTGTCGTTGTTTAGGAAGCCCGATGATTGTCGGACATATGCGGTCTCCTTCAGCTCTCCGTTCAGGAACGCAGATTTCACGTCCATGTGGTGGACCTCCCAAGAATGATGTGCCGCGATTGCCAGCAATAGGCAGACATATTTTAGACGGTCCTTGTGTTTCACAACTTGCTTCTGGACGAAATCCACTCTTTTCTTCTGGACGTAGCCCTTCGCCACTAGACGGGCCTTGTGTTTCACAACTTCTCCCTCTTCATTACGCTTCAGTTTAAAGACCCATTTGAGCCCTATGGCTCAGTGTCCTGGTGGCATGTCCTCAAGACTCCACGTCTGGTTCGAATTAAGAAAACTACAGGCAAGTTACCTAAGGAGTATTTTCTTACTCATTTATGCTACTTTAATTCTTTTAGATGAAGCCTAGATGGAGTGGTGAGACAAGGACATGCATGAGCTACGGGGATACAGGTGTCAAGATAGATCATTGTCATGTATTTTTTAGACTTTATATTTTTATGAATTCAGTCATGTCGTGTTCCTATTTTGTCATTAGGTGCTTTAAAAATTATTACTCCATCATATTTTGGATGACTTGGTGTAGTTTTTAAAATGACTTTTATTACATGCATGCACATTTTATAAGTTTTAAAGTATCTTTTAGTTTTGAATATTCCACTTCAGTAAGTGATAACCTGTGGCTTAAGCCCTTAGAAAGTAAATTATTACAATAGTTCCTTATAAATGAGTACACTCGAATGTAGAACTCTATTATTATGGCATGTTCATTAAGAGGAACTACTGGCTCAACTACTAGTCCCAAAATCATCATAGAATTCATAGGGGTAATCACATAACTGATACCTCCATGTCGCCCTTACCCCCTCATGATGAGTTCACGATTAAGGGTGTGTTGGCAAGCTCCCTAATTGTCCCTAGATGGTGGTTTACTTCTAAGCTACTAATCACGGGTCATGAGACAAGGCATCATATCTCGTATAACCGAATCTCTTTATTGACTCAAAATTTGTTGCTTCAACGTGATATCTGACTATTAAGTGTTTGTGGGCATGCTAAAAGGTCTTTTAAATTTGTACAAGTATCAATCATAAACCATCTCAATTGCTTTAGTTCCACTTTGAAACGAATGGATATAGTTCATGGATTGACTCTCCTGAGTAATGGGTTCGAGTTGTAGAGTCATAACTAAACCTCAAAACCTAGTGTTCATATACGAATCTATCTCAATTTACTCAATTTTGATCTCTTATATCCATATTGTACTTTATTAGTCTTGAACCATTTTTGCTTGCTAAGTTCCACTCTAGAATTATGAAAATGATCAAGGGTAGGTCATGAATCTTGAAGCATAACCCTTCACAGCCTAGCATGCATCAAACAAAATTAGCATGACTTCGTTGTACTTAATGTTGGGATATGGAGCCTGATGCCTATTTATAGTGAAGATCTGGTAGAGATATATATGGTAGATATTTCGTAAAGATTTAATAAAGCTATATTTCGTAAATTGAAACCATATATATACCCCATTAGGTAGTACTTTCAAAAAGTATTTTCTTCATTCTCCGTATTCTCTCTTGTTGTTCATACATGAAGTCATCAATAAAACCTTTAGCCAATATTTCTCCTTGCATTTTATCTATCTTTTTTTTTTTTTTTTTGTATTCATCTAGATTGAGTGTGTGCGTTGTTATGCGATCCTAACAACTGGTATCAGAGCGAGGTGAAATTCACCATGATCTGTGAAGATGGAAAGTCCAATTTCAGTTTTTGGAAGATGCAGATCAAAGATTATCTGTACTAGAAAGATCTTCATGAACTCCTGTTGGGGGTGAAGTCGGATACCATGACCATGAAGTAGTGGAAGCTCAAGAATCGTTAGGCCTTACAGTTGATCCGGTTAACACTATCTAGAAATGTGTAGTTCAACATCATTAAGGAGAAGACAATATCAGATCTTTTGAAGACGTTGTCGAATATGTACAAAAAATCGTTTGCAATGAACAAGGTGTATTTAATGTGGAAGGTGTTCAATCTACAAATGCCTGAAGGTGGATCTATTGCAGATCATATAAATGAGTTCAACATGATTATAAGCCAATTGAGTTTGGTGAAAATTAATTTCGAAGATGAAATTAAGGCACTGATTTTGATGTCATCTTTACATGAGTCGTGGGATACTATTGTTGCCACGATCAGCAGTTTTCAAGGATTTGAGAAACAGAAGTTCGATGAAATCTGAGATGTAGTTCTCAGCAAAAGTATTCACAAACGAGACATTGAGGATTCATTAGGTAGTGCTCTCAGTGTTGACAAAAGGGGAAGAAGTAAATCGAAGGGACCAAACAAAGGTTGATCATAATTAAAGAACCGTTAAAATTTTTCAAATAGACCAAACGTGACATGTTGGAGTTGCGGAGAAAAAGGTCACTTTCAGGCAGATTATACAAGACCAAAGAGGAAGCAAAGTCACAAATTAGAGGATGACGATGATTCTATAAATTCAGCAAAAGACATTGGGGATGTTGTAATCCTCAGTGTAATGGATCAGATAAAAAAAGAAAAAAAAGTTCTAAGGTCGTTGGCGAGACCGAAAACTCCGGTAAACCTGGAGTTTTCATTCGCACACGACCCACGAAATACGCCCAACGTAGGAATCACCACGAGAACCAAACTCGAACCTCAGCCAAACCACTTGCAAGAAAGAAAACGAAAACGTGAGAGTTTGAGAAAGAAACAGACGACACTCCGGCAAAACCAAACCATATAAAATCCACTTCAAAACCTTTGATCTACACCACGAAAAAAATTTCAAAGACCTTTACACACACAAGGGATAGATTTCGACGTTGCTTACACGTCGTACACCGTTGGGGAAGGAAGATAGAACATTGAATTTTTGAAACCTCTCAGATCTGGGAGTCTCGGACCTTTTCGAGCCAAAATAACACCATAAACGGGATTAGGGGAAGAGGAGACTCGGCAACGAAAGGAAAAGGAGGAAAACGGATATCGGAAACGGCGTTACCGAGGAGAGAGAGAGAGAGATCAACGAAACCCCTGCGATTCGAACCGAGTCCAACCCACTCCAATCCCAATCTTGACCGACGAAACCCCGCGGCCCAGAGGCCTCAGTCCCAAACCAGAAAGCCCAATTATGGCCTAACCCATCAGCCGCGACCTAAGACAAAAAACCCTCGTCCGACCCGCGCCTCAGCTCGACTTCGACTGGCACACGCGACCATTACTGGTAGCGCCATGTGGCATCATTGGGCACAAAATTCCCTTCAGTCCTGGCGACTTAGTTGGCTCCGACAACGGCTAATCGGCTCCGATGGCTTATTCGGCTCGGGAATCCTATTTTAAACCTTTTTGACATCGTTCCACCCTCCCGGACTTGATTTCGACCCTCTTTAAGGTAAAATAGATCATTTTAAGATCGTATTCAACAAATTCAAGTTGGGAATTAGTTATGTTTGTGAAATACTAACGAAGGTGTCGAATGATCCAATAAGAACAAACCACCAACAGAAGCGTAGGACGTATACGAGGAGCTAAGAGCTTCCGTTATATTTTAGGAAGTACTTCGGCTAAGGCTTACCAAGTAAGTGGCTCACCTGTCGTAGGTGACGCGTTGAATGTTGTATGTTGACACGTGCCTGTGGATTCGCATGTGTCATTAAATTGTATGCTAGACTGTTGCGCTTAAATACATAAGCTGGTGAAATGTGAATGTATGTTGTTTGGTATGATGTGATATGTTGTGCTTATGACATTTACAATATTCCTAGATGATTCTGGCATGATTGTACGATAAATTTGAATGTAAATAGCATGAAATGTATGACATGAAATCAAAGTAAATTGCATGAAATGTAACCCTGTTAGAACCATGTAGGGTATGTAGCCTGAAAAATGAGAAATAATATGTTATGCACAAAAAATGATAAGTGGGGTTACATTTAATAATATTAAAAACAGAAAAATGTTGGGACCTCATGCATTATGTGTGTTCATGCATTAAGGGATACCCTATCCCATCTCTAGGGTATGGACACGTACATCTATATGGCAAGCGAAGTATCATTATGTTTTATATAATGCTACCGTGACGGCTACTAATTATAATGGGTGTCCGGCAAAAGCTGAGCTACTAGAGAAGGATCGCCCAACAAAAAATGGACCCAGCGGTGTGTGAACTGTCTGGTGAGCCTACTCGCATGTATGGGCTATGTGTAGAGTATATGATACACATCCAAGCTGCCCAATTAGAATAGTGTCGTAGGGAAAACAGACTGATATGATAGGTCCCGTCATAGCATCTTGCATGTTCTTGTTGCATAACCCTGATAGGGGGTCACTTACTGAGTATTCTAGAAATACTCAAGCCTCGTGCTACTATATTTTCCAGATAAAGGCAAGGCACCCATGTGAGACCGGCGGCGGTGTCGCACATCCCATGACCGTGGCACATGCATAGAATAGTTTTTTTTCAACTCGTAGTATAGGTTGAATTTCATTTGCATTCATAGTATAGGTTAGTATAGGTTGATTTTCCCTTGCATTACTAGCATAGGTTAGTATAAGTTGAATTGTATTCGCATTAATAAATCATAGGTTAGTATAGGACACTTATTTCAGAGTTGTTTATCCCTTGTATTCATTATTCATGAGGTAATAAAAAACAAATTTATGTCGCATTTATGATAAGAGCCCATTTAAAGTAAATTCTGCATTTAAAGTATAGTAATGACCTTAGATTAAATAGGTAAAATTTTGGAACCTTACACTCATCGTGAACAATCTAATTGAATCCTGAATTTTAGATTCATGTGCATCTTTTCATTCATCTCCAAATAAAGAGTTGTTTCGAAATTCAAGTCTGGAAATTTTTAGAAGGTGTATCTTGTCGACAACAAAGCTTTGGAGACTGAAGGAAAAGGGGATGTCTGCATAAAATCTTGAGCAGGAAATCAGTGGACATTAAAGAATGTCAGATATATTCCTGGTCTCAGGAAGAACTTGATCTCTATTGGTCAGTTGATAGTATAGGTTATGCAACAGAGTTTGGGAAGAGTTCGTAGAAGATTTTGAAGGGTGCTATGGTGGTAGCACGTTGCACAAAAAGTGGAACCTTATACACCACTACAGGATGTATGAACATGGCTGCTGTTGCTGAGAGTGCATTCAAGTCTATGGCATAATTGTTTTGGACATATGAGCGTTTAAGGAATGAAGATGTTGGCTGCGAAAGAAGTTTTTGAAGGTCTTAAATCTATCGATATGCGTCATTGTGAGAATTGTGTTTTGAGCAAACAGAAACGAGTTAGCTTTACAAAGACTGTCGGAGAATTGAAGAATGGTTCTAGGACAATGAAGCAAGTGGGAGTTCAGGTTGAGTTGCAGAACAATTCACAGGGTGATGTTGCAAATACTCAAGAAACTTCTGAGACTGTTGTTGAGAAACCAGAAGGGGAGCAAATGACACCTGAGCAGGTGTTGAGAAGATCATCAAGGACTACCAGAGTACAAGATAGGTATTCACCTTCATTACACAATATGTTGCTGACTGATGAAGGGGAACCAAAGCCCTTTACTGAGGTCCTATAGTTGGAGGATACAACCAAGTGGGAGCAAGCCATGAATGATGGGATGTCTAGGCTTCAGAAATGCGTTTCTCTTTCATCTAATGAGGCTGAGTACGTGGCAATAGCTGAAGCTGGAAAGAAGATGATATGGATGACAAACTATCTAAAAGAATTAGGCAAGAAGCAACGCGAAAAGATTCTTGAGGTAGATAGTTAGAGTGTCATGCAGTTGGTGAGGAACTTGATCTATCATTCAAATACAAAACACAAAAGGCAAAATCATTTGACTCGGAGGTTAGTGGAAGATGGTGATGTGTTTGGAGAAGATAGTGGGTGTAAAGAATCTAGCAAACATGTTCACAAAATGTGTTGATGTTGAAACATTGAGGTTATGCAAAGCATCAATTGATATGATGCAATGAAAATTAAGAATGAAATTCTCGGTTGTTTGGATCAGTTTCTAAGTGGGAGATTGTTGGGATATAGAGCCTGATGTCTATTTATAGTAAAGATCTGGTAGAGATATATATGATAGATATTTTGTAGAGATCTGGGAGAGATATATATGACAGATATTTCATAAAGATCTGGTAGAGATATATATGATAGATATTTCGTAAAGATCTAGTAGATATACATATGGTAGATATTTAGTAAAGATATATGTACGGTAGATATTTCATAAAGATTTACTAAAGCTATATTTAGTAAATTGAAACTATATATACCTCATTAGTCAATACTTTCAAAATATACTTTTTGTATTCTCTGTATTCCCTATTAATGTACCTACTGAAGTAATCAATAGAAAACCTTTAGCTAATATTTCTCTTTGCATTTTCTCTCTCTTGTTTTTTGTGTTCATCTAGATCGAGTGTGTTGTTGTGCGATCCTAACACCTAATCTCTAAAAAAAAAAAAAAAATAACTTGTTCTATCATGTAAAGCATGGAAAGTCGAGAAATGACTCTAACTCATACATTCAACGTACAAACAAGCTAACTCTCCCAGCAAAATCTCATCTTGCACACTAGAATAATTAGTAACTCACAATCTCTCTAAATGTAATCTAACCGTTACAATGAGAGAATTTTTAAGCTAGTTATGTATATATTAATATACTACGTCATTTCTTACTTAAACATGTTTAACAAAATAAATCCTACGGATAAGGATGCTAAAAATCTTAGTTTTCTCCTTCCTTCAAGCTCAAATTCACTCAAACTTCTTAATTAGGTCTTCCCTCGAGTCAAAAGAAGAGTGCCGGTGAAAACGGATCAAAATTCATATTTTGAATAGCTAAAATTACCTTTCAAATAGTGGAATGTCAAAGAATTGGGTTGACTATTGACCAATGGTCAGCATCTCCTTCCTCTCCCCTACTCAACCTTTAGTATTTTTTTGTTTGGTTGATTTTAAACTCGGTTTCACCTAAATTCATCACCAAACATGTAGATTTATACTAGAAAACAGTATTGATGCAAAATTTATGAATTTCCATACACTCTCCAAGAACATATCAGTGCTGAAAAATCAACAATTCACCTTCTTACCAAGAACTCTGACAAGCGCACATTAAATGTTTCATGACATTTCTGTTGAGGATTATTGGGAGTGAATCCCACATTGGTTAATTTAGTGGAAGATCATGAGTTTATAAGTGAGGAATACTATCTCCATTGGTATGAGGCCTTTTGGGGAAGCCCAAAGCAGAGCCATGAGAGCTTATGCTCAAAGTGGACAATATCATACCATTGTGGAGAGTCGTGGGTCCTAACATGGTATCAGAGCCATGCCCTGGGCTTCAGAGAAAAGAGTTAGCATGGGGAGGATTGTTGAGGATTATTGATTATTGATTATTGGGAGTGAGGAGTGAGTCCCACATTGGTTAATTTAGTGGAAGATCATGGGTTTATAAGTGAGGAATACTATCTTCGAGGTCTTTTGGGGAAGCCCATGGCAAAGCCNTGTGGAGAGTCGTGATTCCTAACAATTTTGAGGATTATTGATTATTGATTATTGATTATTGATTATTGATTATTGATTATTGATTATTGATTATTGATTATTGATTATTGGGAGTGAGGAGTGAGTCCCACATTGGTTAATTTAGTGGAAGATCATGGGTTTATAAGTGAGGAATACTATCTTCGAGGTCTTTTGGGGAAGCCCATGGCAAAGCCATGAGAGCGCTTATGCTCAAAGTTTGATGGACAACATCATACTACTGTGGAGAGTCGTGATTCCTAACAATTTTGAGGATTATTGATTATTGATTATTGATTATTGATTATTGATTATTGATTATTGATTATTGATTATTGATTATTGATTATTGGGAGTGAGGAGTGAGTC
>NW_019268535.1:4338335-4355180 GCF_002738365.1 Cucurbita moschata
TGTGGAGAGTCGTGATTCCTAACAATTTTGAGGATTATTGATTATTGATTATTGATTATTGATTATTGATTATTGATTATTGATTATTGATTATTGATTATTGATTATTGGGAGTGAGGAGTGAGTCGCACATTGGTTAATTTAGTGGAAGATCATGGGTTTATAAGTGAGGAATACTATCTTCGAGGTCTTTTGGGGAAGCCCATGGCAAAGCCATGAGAGCGCTTATGCTCAAAGTTTGATGGACAACATCATACTACTGTGGAGAGTCGTGATTCCTAACAATTTCGACGCCCGATGCGTTCTTGAGAAATATTGTACTCATAGAGGTGAAACTAATGACTCAAGAACCACATCTAATTTGTAGTAAGAGAATGATTTAGTTTCTAAAATTCAACCATTTTAAGCTCAACTAACCACAAAAGAGATTTAGAAGTTGGGCCCTTTCAACTCTCGATTCCTTCCTTAATCTCATGAATTTGTAGGAACAAATCTTATTATATTTGGTTGAGAGTGGAAGAAGAACAAATAAAAAGTGGGGTACATTCACAATTTATGTATTAACCCAAAAATGAGAGGAAAAAAGAAAAATAAAGAAAGGAAAATCGTTTAAGTTGAGAAGTATTTGGTTGAGAGTGGAAGAAGAACAAATAAAAAGTGGGGTACATTCACAATTTATGTATTAACCCAAAAATGAGAGGAAAAAAGAAAAATAAAGAAAGGAAAATCGTTTAAGTTGAGAAGTGGGGAGTTGGCCTTAACTATAAAAGGGAGGTTCCTTACTTCATTTTATCTTTTATCATCCCACTTGAATGGTTTAAAGCCGATCGGAGAATACACTTTCTAACGGCTTGAAACTGATATTTTGGCTAATATGGCTTGGGTCTAATATGCTCGAACTCTTTTCCATTAGTTTCAATGCTTCAGAAGCGTTTAAGATTAGTATGGCTATCTTTTATCTAGTTTTTTTATCTAGTTTAAATTATTTTATGCAAAATGAGGTGAGTTAACTCCCATAGTAGAATTATAATTTATAATTGTTGGACTATTTATTCATAACTAAAGTTCAGATAGCAACGTTAAGCTAGCATCAAGAAATCATAGTAGTTTTAGTCTAGGCCAACAAAGTAAGTGGCCCTACTATCGGCTTGATCGGAAGACTTGTCTTATGTATGATATGTTATGATGATACATTATGTTATGATGATGCTATGATACGTTGTTGATGATGACGACTTATGACATGATTACCTAAGATGTATGATAATGATAAGACATAGTATGATGATACCTCCTGCTACCACATGCATGATATAACTTCTTTATGCGCAAACATTCATTTAAAACGACTTCATCAAACGATGTCAGAGACTTGTACATTTAGGAAAGGATCTTAAAACAATACAAAGGGAATATTCATAGTAAAAGAAAATAAAACCAAGAAAAATATTAAAATAACAATGCCCTATACTAACCTAATATCTAAATGAAAATAAAACCAAGGAAAATATTAAAATAACAATGTCCCATACTAACCTAATATCTACAAAAATAAAGACAACTATCCTATGCAGGTTTCATTTATTGCGATGTCACTATTAACTTACAAAGGTGTCTTGCCTTTACCTAAATTATAAAAGTAGTATATGACTTGATTATTTTAGGACCATAAGATTGGAGTCAAAGAATGCAAACACATGCAATCATGAATAGTGACTTATCATTTAAAACCACAGTCTCTTAGGTGGCCTCTAGTCTAGACAAAATGGATGTGTAGTACTTCTCTACACACGGCCCACACATGCAATCAAGAATAGTGACTTATCATTTAAAACCACAGTCTCTTAGGTGGCCTCTAGTCTAGACAAAATGGATGTGTAGTACTTCTCTACACACGGCCCACACATGCGAACGTGGGCCCACCAGGCATGCTAGCACACCTTCTGGGCCGGCATGGTCAGGCTAGTTGACAGTAGTTGGACGTCTGGAGGTACAACAATCGTTGTGTATCATGTCAAGCATGATAGTCATCATGATCATAGTGTATGTGTCCATACTCATCATAAAAAGGAAAGTATCCTGATGTAAGTGAACATACAATATGCATGAGGTCCTATATTTTTTGTCTTAAACATTCATGCGACATAACTTCATACATTCCTCACATATTACCCTAGATAACATGCATCCATAAGGTTTCATGCATTACATCATTCATAATAGTACTTACGGGTTCTGCGTCAGAAAACTCTTCATTGTCATATATGTCGTAGCATGTCATACATTTCATTGCCAAGAATGTTCATGTCATAGTGCAACATGGCATCTCATACATACATATCATTATAACATGAGATTTCATCATAATGTATCATATCGTCATACATCTCATGCATCATAACATATCACCTCATTATTACATATCACAGCATCATAACATATCATATCATCATAATATAACCTATCATCATAACATAACATATCATCATAACACATCATAATAAAAATATGACACGTGTAGGGGTCACTAGGCACATGTCATAATACCTAAGACAATTCTTTCGATCGAGCTAATAGTACGGTCACTTACTTGGTTTGCCTAGGTCGAAGCTACTACGATCCCTTGATGTTAGTTTAACGTAACAATCTAAAATTTAATTCTACACAAGGAGTCCCACAATTATAAATTAGAATTCTACTATGAGAATTGACTCACCTCATTTTTCTTAAAATAAATTAAACTTACTCCAAATAATTTAAACTAGCTAAACATAATTTTGCATAATTTAAACTTACTTCAAAAATTTAAACTAGAAAGGTAGTTAGACCAACCTTAAACGCTTCCAAAGAATTGACACTAGTAGGAAAGGGTCGAAGCATATCAGACCCAAGCCGGATCAGCCAAAATGCTGACATGGAGTAGTCATAAAATATACTCTTCAACTGACTTCAAACCTTCAAGTGGGATGAAAGGAAGCAAGGGACCTCCCTTTTAGTGGAGCCTAACTCTCCCCTTTTAAACATAAGCAATGTGGGACAACTTCATTTTTTGGGTTATTACATCATACACACCTAAAAGGAACTTTCGTCTCGAAAGTGTCTTAATCTTGGAATTACTCGAGATATTTCATCCTCATCTTTTCCTTTTGTTTTTACATAGTTACTTTCGTTTGATGGTTTTGTAAAAACCATTTTCCTAGTACAGAAGACCTTCACTTCTTGGGATAAGATTCTTATTAGTCTTTTCTCTTAACTTAGGCTATCATCTATCTATAAAGACTCGTGATCAACATATGAGTCAAGTCATCCAAGTATTTGTGAAGTATGGATACGTCGCACGTGTTATATATTGCAAAGAGGGATTGTGGTAGGGCTAATTTGTACGCCACTGGTTCGATCCAATTTAGAATGTTGAAAGGTCCAATGAAGCATGGACTTAGCTTAACATTTCATTTGAACCTTAGTATGTCATTCATCGAGGCCACCTTCAAGCATACCTTGTTTCCTAGTTCAAACTCTAGACCTCTATATATTACATCAATGTAACTTTTTTTTTTTTTTTCTACTCCAGGTTATGCGCATCCTCATCCTAACCTTTTGTACAACTTCATTAGCGGCTTAGACAAACTACAAAATGTTTACTAGACCACATTCTGTAACATTCAGTGCCCAAGGAAAACATTTTTGTTCATCAAAGACTCATACTCTGAGAGTTTTGTGTAACGCTCGTTATATAGAATCTTAAGTTCGCTTAAGGGTTTATCCTATTATTCCCTTTAAAATTTATTTAAACTATTACAAACTAGTTTAAGAATCTCCTTGAAGATCTAGTTCATCAAAGTTATACAAGTTATGGGCATTAGTGAGTCAAAAGACCTCATAGTCATTCATAAATACCGCATTGAAATTTATGGGAAATTTATGAAATTTTGTCTTCCTTGGCACCTATACTTGAGAGAATTTTTTTTTTCTCTTGAGTGTACCTCTTGTTCATTGCTATCTTGATCTATTCTTTATATTCAATAAATAGTTGCATGGCCGGATCATATCCTTTTATCAAAGCTAATGCGCTCCATAGAAAATGCTAAGGTGTTAATACTAATGCTAAAAAACTTTGGATATTTAATGGTGCCTTAATTCTCAACTTTCCCACTTTCCTTGAGGTGACTTGCTTTCTTTTTTTGACGTTTTTTTTATTGGGTTAACCAGTTTTGGTACCTAGTTTTGTAGTAAAGATCTTGGTCTGGAGTTTTGAGTTCTTACCCCTTAGACACTCTTCTTGGGAGACCTATGGGATCCTTTGCTCAATGAATAACTCAATCCTGATCTATGCCCCAGGCTTCCTGCATTCTCCACGATAAAGTCTAATACTTGCATCCAAGAATTCATGTGTTTCATGCAATACAATCTGCGTACCTATGTCCAAGGCTTCATGTGTTCCTTGTGACATATTCTAGAGTACCTACACCCAGGATTTCATGCGTTCCCTACGACTTAGTCTATGTCATAGAATCATGTTGCACTGCTCATCAGAAGGTCTTTAGGATATCTCGGGTTCTAGTTCTAAGAGTTCTTTGTTCAGTCTTGAAGCACAACTAAAGAAAAATTCTTAATAAGTACACTCTAATCCATATGAGTCATACACACTTCTTCCCATGCATAAATCTTTCATAAGCATCTTGCCACTTAGTATTCATAAAATCATAGATTTCTAACATGTCTTGAGAGATAGTTACTTACTTTTCCTCTGGGTTCATATCCCAAAATTTTTCTATTCCCCTAAATATCATAAATGAGCCTCATATAAATTTTCGTAGTATTTTGAGTTAGTCTTGAAAACATCTTAGAATTCTTATAGGGGCATTTTGGTCATTTATCATCTCCAATCTTGGTCTAAATCCTCAACATATTCCAATAAACTTAAACCATATAAGGCTCCTCATCAAATTTCATGTCATTTAGAGATCACTTTGTTCATAAGTCAGTGGTACATAATTATATGGGCATTTTGGTCATTTTACACCAACCCCTTGGTTTAGCCCCATATCATAATCTAATGACCACCAAATTTTATACATAACCTTATCATGTCGTATTGAGTCTTCTCCTAAAATTTCATGAACAACATAATCCATTTAGTATGTTCATGTGGACATTAATGTTGGATAACCTTAAATACTTAACTCAACCTTAATTTCAACTTTTTGACTTTCTTCGAGATGACTTTCTTCCTTCCGTCAATTGGATCAATAGTTTATTTAGTTTCTTTCATTACATTGTCCTCCTAGTAAATTTTTATTTTTATTTTTTAGCCTTGATCCAATAATTCACCTGTTTGCCCATACATCCTCCATGTCTCATTTTAACAATTTTCTTATAACCATAATGGAAAGGCAACACAACCAAAGATCTTTTTCAACTCCTTTGTATCACTAAGAAGGAAACGTAGCACAACACTCCCCAAATCAATCTTAAATCATGTGTAACAACCTTAGTTTTCTATTAACCTAAAATCGCTACCATATGCATAACATAACATCTTGAGTGGAAATATTCATTTAAAACGACTTTATAAAACAATGTCATGGACTTACATGTTTAAGAAAAATGTCTTAAAACCATACAAAGAAAAAAAATCAAATAAATATAAGTAAATATAAAACTAGTAATGCCTTCTACGAACCTAAGATCTACAAAATTAAAAGCAACTACCCTGTGCATGTACCATGGTCGTTAATTGTGGTGTCGTCATCAACCATACAGGGGTGGGCCTTTACCTGAAATATAAAAGTCGCACATGACTTGAGTATTTTAAGAATTACATAGTAATTGACCCCACTATTGGGGTTACTGAATGCAAACACATGCAATCATGAATAATGACCTATTATTTAAAACCACAGTCTCTTAGGTAGCCTCTAGTCCAGAAAAATTGGATATGTAGTACTCCCCTACACATGACCCACACATATGAACCTGGGACCATCAGGTGGGCTCACACACCCCTTGGACCTGCATGGTCGAGCTAGTTGGCTATAGTCAGATGTTTGGAGGTACAACGGTCGTCGTGTATCATATCAAACATAATAGTCATCATCATCTTAGTGTACGCATCCGTACTAATCATAAAAGAGAAAGTATCCCGATGTAAGTGAACATATGATATGCATGAGGTCCCTATACTTTTCATCTCATCTATTCATGCGGCACAACCTCATCCATTCCTCACATATTACCCTAGGTAACATGCATGCATAAGCTTTCATACATTACATCATTCATAACATTACTTAGGGGTTGTGAGTTAAAAACTCTTCATAGTCATACATGTTGTAGCATGTCATACATATCATTACCAAACGTGTTTATGTCATAGTGCAATATGGCATCTCATACATACATATCATTGTAACATGGGATATCATCATAATGTATCATATCGTCATACATCTAGTGTCGTCATAACATATCAAACATAGCATTACATCATAATCTAACCTATCATCATTACATATCACATCATCATAACACATCATAACAAACACATGACACGTGCAGAGCCCATTGGGCACATGTGATACATAAGATAATTCTTCCAACCGAGTTGATAGTAGGGCCACTTACTTGATTGGTTGAGGTCGAAACTACTACAATCCCTTGATGCTAGCTTAATGCCATTCTCTAAAATTTAATTCTATTAAAGAGTCCTACAATCATAAAATAGAATTCTACAATCATAAAATAATTTAAACTTATTCCAAATAATTTAAAACCAGTGGAACTTAATTTTGGATAAAGTAGTTTAAACTTGACTTTAAAAACTTAAATTAGCTAATTTTGCATAAAATAGTTTAAACTTGACTTTAAAAACTTAAATTAGCTAAAAGATAGCTATACTAACCACACTTCTCAAGAGTTGAAACTAGTAAGAAATGGTCCAAGCGTATCATACCTAAGCAGAATCATCCAAAATGTTGACCCGAAGCTGTCAAAGAATGTACTCTCTGACCGGTTTCAAAGCGTTTAAGTGGGATGAAAAGAAGTAAAGGATGTCCCTTTTTATAGTGGAGCCTAACTCCCCAGTATTTAACATAAGCAATATGGATGTTAAGAATGAGAAGTTCTTATACCATGTTAAGAATGAGAAGTTCTGATACCATGTTAAAAATGAGAAACATAAGTGGGATTTAAAGTCCAATATTTATTAATGTTCACAAGGTTTAAACCAGATACAAGCTATAAGCTAAATCTAGAAATATATTTTTGTTGTTAATTTTATAATTAATCTTTACATTATTATTTTTATTATTATATTTTGAATGTACATTTACGCATATTTTAAAATCATAGTTTATCGTATGTTGAATAATGATTCTATAAAATCTAAATGTTAAGAAATACTTAGTAAGTGACCTTACTACTGCGATTAGGAAATGTAATTACATGTAATTGTGTTCGGGACCTATCATAAAACATCATTTCATGCACATGATCTCAACTTCTAGTCCAGGTAGAATTTGATGTGTAGTACTACTCTACACACGGTCCACGTACTTGCACATGGACCCCAGGCGAGCTTGTATACGTACCCTCTGAACTTGGCATTTGACTAGCGTACACCCATACTATTGGTATACTACGGAAGAAATGGAGAATGCATAGTATTGTGGTATATACAATATCGTATCATAAATTCATGACGAACATAAATGTTGTATTGTACATGTCCGTACTAATCATAACGCGAAAGTATCCTAATACATGTAAACATAAAATATACTTGAGGTCCTTATAGTTTAAAATCATGACATGTATCCGTAAAGCAACGCATATCTTCATTCATTTCATACATAACGTAATCATTCCATATCATTGAAGGGAATGAACTCTTCATCCACGTAGCGGAAGCATTGAGAATCGTTTTGAAATTTATTATGAATTAAAACAAAAGCAATAAATTTTAGTATAAGAACTCTGCCTTTGTAGAAATCCTAGCTTGCAAGACTTCTTGAAGTAATCCAATCATGAAAACGTTCTTCCACATTCCACAAGATCTTCCTTGCTATGACTCGAACACAAGACCAAGACTTGTGAGAACCTCTTAAAAGAAAATCCCAAAGAGATTGAAGAAGAAGAAATAGTTTCGAGAATTCTCTGCAGATGTAATTTCATTCTCCAAAGAAGTGGGAGAGATTGATATATTTTCGCTCAACCCAAAGATCCTATTTATAGAGACTCTTGGAGAATCATTGTCAAATAATATTTGTATATTTAATATATTATTATATAATACCTTGTTCAAATCATATTTAGATATTATAAGATATCCTAATATATATTTAATTAATTTGAATCTCATTCAAATTTCAAATATATTTTAATTTAATGTATCAAAATACATTAATTGATTTAATATTTAATTGTATCAAATACAATAAATATATTTTTCAATTTTAATATATTAAATATTAATTTGAATCCTTCTTATTAATATTTTTCTCCATTTATATTTAACATATCTAATATATTAAATATTAATTTAAAAACTTCAAATTAAATATATTTTCTCTATTTATTTTATTTATTTAATATATCTAATATATTAAATATTAATTTGATATTTCAAATTAAATTTATTTTCTCCTTTATATTTAATATATCTAATATATTAAATATGAATTTGAACTCTTTAAATTTTCTTTCAAATAAATTGAACATTTTACAGTTACAATAAGCTAGTAAGGGGGCTTTATGGACCTACAAGTTATAAGCTCCTTAAATTTTCTTTCAAATAAATTGAACCTTTTACAGTTACAATGAGCTAGTAAGGGGCTTTATGGACCTACAAATTATAAGCTCCAATGATATAAAATTAATTAAAACTCTTTAATTAATCAATTTCCATTCATTAACGGTAGGTCACTTCACTATAGATCTAGAGTTGCACTCTTATGCGCTGTAGGACAAGTTATGTCCATTGATATAACTATTACAAGCAAGTCGATTCTTCACGAGTTATTCATAATTACAGCTGGGTCAAAAGTCCATTTTACCCCTGTAATTACATCTTTCGCCTTAAGTACCACTGATTCTCTAATGAACAATTGGTTTATGATCCAATCATAAACTAAATTACTCTCAGGCCAATGAAAGGGTGGAGCCCATTGTTCTAAGTCCCAAAATCATTACTTAAGGGAACAACTCATCTACTTTCTATATATGGAAAGGAGTGAATTCCATCTACTGATATTATGTTCCAAACTCCCTATTTGGTCAAGTCCCAAAATGGTAGGCATATTGAATCCGCTAAAAAGAGCAATTTTCACCCATGTAAATTGAAGGACAAGCCCTCACAGAAGAGTTCATAACTCACTCAGAATTAAGATCGAGTCGCATCTAATCATCATGTGAAATATTAATCTTCTCAATTAATGGATTTATAAAGAGAGATTAAATATTTCTTGGTCCAGTCTTATACAAACTCATTGTATAAAATACCCCCACTTACATGTCTCCACATGAACGATTTGGTTCAAATCATTTGTAACGATTACAAAGGGACCGTATCAATAGTGTTACTAGGATAAGACACCCAACCTTATTCATATACTATTCCCTGCCACTTTTACTGCCTTAAACATAAAACTTCTCCCTATACTATCTAGATCTAGCTGGCTAGGACAATCAGGTTGACAGCATGCATGATTATTCCAAGCGTTTCCTACAAGTACTGCTCGTGGGAATCTAAATGATGATTTACTTGTCTAATGTGTATCTTCCTAAGTCTGGGTTGATTAGTCGTAGAGGAGTCAAAAAATGACCAAATTCCTCTATAGGCACCAAATTCAGAGTAAAACAACATTAGTATTGAAACACGAGTGAAAGATGGGCAATCGAGTGACTATGAATTAAATAAGAACAATGATATCTATATATGATTGACTATGAATTCACTTTAGAATGAGAATGTGATATTGATGCATGATAAAGAAGAAAGAGAAATTTGTGAAGTCTGCGCTCCGGGTGAAGATGGACGTTATCTTCCCGTCGAGCATGTTTGTTAATATTGCATAAACTGCTACATGTTAACTCCAGTCCATGATTGCTTGTGTTGTCTTTCTTGTTGTGAATAGGAAGAAAGTACGAGCCTAGACTATGGCGCATGAGACTAAGTAAGCTAGACAAAGACCTAGAACAGGTTTGAGAGTCCTATTGCAAGAATCTTAAAGATGAATGAGTCCAAGTCTAAGTCACCAGGACCGCCATAGAAAGACCTAGTAGGGCACCACGGTAATTGTAGACAACCGAGGTAGCCCGCTAGACTTGTGCAACGTGGATTATGCCACTAGAGCCTCCAGTTCCCTCTCTGCTCAGATACTGTACCGTCGAGACTTAACTCAGATACTAAGATCATTGAGTTAGACGCAGCCAGACAGGGTAGTGTGATTTGTGCCCCCAACCAATTGGTGATAGCTAAAGGGTCTCCTGAACAGGACTTCGAGCCATAGAAACCTGTCTCTATGCGGGTGAGCATGGGACAATGTAGGATGACTTAGTAGCTGATCGGCATGCAGGATATCGCAACCTCCCGATTATAGTTGTAGTATGGTCCCGTGGGAGAGTTGTCAACTAACCTCCACAGATGATGTTCAGAGAGCGATACTGATTCAGATTTAGCTACACTATCCCCTCAGTTTTACTTGTGAGGTCGCGCCTCATCCCAGGACACTGATCATCCACTGCATAAGATAGGCAAGCCTCATAAGTTGTAGAAAATAGAGTTGTTACTTAGTTAGCACTTCCTAGAACCCCGAGACAAGGTCGTAGATACCTATTAAGATAAGGTTGCGAAAAGAGTCTACGGTAGTTGTTTACTGTGTATTCTTAAAACTCATTCCTTTCTTTCTTCTTTTTTTTTTCTTTTCAGGTGAGTGATGTCACTGATCAATACAGGAGCGCGGGCAGGCGTCTTAAAACCACATAGGAGTGTCTCAGGGCATCTAGGAGTCTGTAAATATCATAGTTACTTCACACATTTTATTTTGATGGTAATTCTTCTTCTTAATTTCTAACATTTTTCAGTAATTTCCTCTTGTCAATCTCTTTTTTAAATGTTTTCATTGCATAGTCCATTAGTCTAGCCCTTGATTTTGAGTCTCAAATTTTGGGTTGTGGCAATTCACGTCAAACAACATATCACATCCTTCGACATATCATATAGTTCAACATATCGTATCCTTCCACATACCATATCATATCATAACATGTGATATACTCACCTTAATTTCCTTAAATAAGAACCCAGAGATTTGGGTTCGTTTCTTGAGAAATGAAATTAGGAAATAGATAAAAAGATAGTATAGGGAGAAGTTTTATGTTTAAGGCAGTAAAAGTGGTAGGGAGTAATAGTGTGGAAGAAGAAGCGAAGACGAAAGGGTTTGAAGAAGGAACAAATTCTGTATAAGAAATTGAAGCAACTGCGCTTACTTTTACTTTTTTTATGTTACATGATTGTCAAAGCGATTAAAGAAAAAGAATACAAACTTTATGACCGGAACAAGAAAAGAAAGACATATATATAAAATAGATTTGGGGTGTCCTTCCACAAAACAAGAAACTAAAACCCAAAGAAGCTAAGAAGAAGAAACCAAAAAAAAAAGAGAAAGCCCAACCCGACACCCGTTCTTTTGAGTATCGAGATGGCCGGTAACCTGGCTACAGAAGCTCCGTTTTGTTTCCCATCCCAGTCTTTCGCAACACTTCAGGTTTACACTGTGTAAGCCCCTCACCTTTGAATGGGTAAATCAATCGTCCTTGTGGATCGGACATTAATCCTCTTCCACTAATTGGTGTACTTGAGATGCATTTCCTCTCCCTCCCGAACTGGCGGGGTGGCGGATTGATTGATTCTCCGGCTACATTACAATACCTTTACCCTTATACAGGAGCTGCTTTGGCTGAATATTTGATGTACGTAAACCAACACACTTGAATCTCATTCACCTGACCAGTCGAGCCACTTACTCCTATTAGTTATCCTGAACCTCTACAACTATCTCTCTCCTTCACTACTTCACGAACTGAACTCCGGCTCCTGCACTTAATCACTTGTCCCTTCTTTCCCTCTTTGTTTGACTCTCCCGTAAGTCAAGACGAAACTCAAGATTCCTTCTCTGATTCCTTCTTAACTCTTCATTCACCCATTTATTCAAAGACTGTAAACTCGTCTTCTTCCTTTGATGATATTCTCTTCCCCTGAACCTATTTACCTTTTCATTTTCCATTTACCTTATTCATTCTACCCTGAACCTATACAGTCGGTATAAAGACAACGAGAAAGCCGAAACCGACACCCGACACCTCTATTCCCGGACTATTCATTCTTCTTGAAGAACAAGGTCGCTTCGCTCCTGAACCTGAATTACCTGATTGTGATGTGATTGAAAGGGTAAAGAGGACTATTTATTCTTCTTTGTCCGATATGACCTGAACTTGCTTGCCAGTCGAGTAGTAAATGAAATCTGGAACCTGTCCCTGATGGAAGAACAGTAAACAAAGCATCTTATCTTCTGTCCTTTACAGTTGCTGAGTTCTGAACGAATTAGCTCCTTGGTAATGCCTCAATCTATAGATAGAAAGCCCTATGATGGGAAACTACCACGTGAGGTTTGGAGAGAGATGGGACCGGTTATATTCTCATAGGGTTTGAAAAGGATCCTCTATTGCTATTTAGTGTTTTCATATCTGCCCCATCCTATATTTTTTTAAGGTAGAATTTTCCTCATAATGCTTTATTACCCAGAAAACTTCTTGAAAGAAAGAGGCTTTCCACATTATATTTATTTAAAATTATTTAATTGTTAGAAGGAAAGCCTCTTTCTGGTTTAACCTCCAAACTAAGAGCTTTGCACTTGGTTCCATTGGTGTTGATATCGGGTTGCAATTTTCTATCTTGTACTTCTTCAAAATGTCCTTTGCATATTTCTCCTGTGATATAAATATACCTGTCTCTCCTGGTTTAACCTCCAAACTAAGGAAAAACTTCAACAAGCCCAAGTCTGTCATTTCAAATTCTCGTGTCATTGTGCTTTTAAACTCTTCTATCATTTCATCATTGTTGTCTTAGAAGATGAGGTCATCGACATAAAGAGCGACAAGTATCACATTATCTCCACTCTTTTTTGTGTAAAATGCATGCTTGTGGGGACATTGCTTGTACCTGTAATTCTTGAAGTATGTATCGATGCGAGTATTCCATGCTCGTGGTGCTTGTTTCAAACCGTAAAGCGCCTTCTTCAATTTTAGTACCTTCTTCTATTCTCTAATTTTCATGTACTCGGGAGGTTGTTCGAGGTATACTTCTTCTTCAAGCACACCATTCAAGACTGCTGACTTGACATCCATTTTAAAAATCAGCCATTTGAATTGAGCTGCTTGAGAAATGAGCAATCAGATTGTCTCCATTCTAACGAAGGGAGCAAACACTTCGTCATAGTCGATTTTCGCCTTTTGCTTGTATCCCTTCGCAACAAGTCGTGCCTTGTACCTCTCAATCTCGCCTTGAGCATTCATTTTTTTCTTGAATACCCACTTCACACCTATGGGCTGACTTCCTTCCAGTAATTCTGTCACTTCCATTGTGTTGTTGCGATGAATCACTTTAATCTCCTCATCCATGGCAGTTTACCACTTCGTGTCTCGCACCACCTTTTCAAAGCTGATATTTTCAGCATCTGCCAGAAGACATACAAGGTGTACCTCATTTGTTGAGTCATACAAATCTCACAAACTTCGCATTTTGGGTTGTCGTGGTTCATCTTCATCATCGAAAATTTCTGAGTTTGTTGGTGCACTTGTTGGTGCAGCGACTGAGGATTCTCCAACTTCGATATTGACTTCCGTCAAATTGTTCCAGTCTCATTCGCTTGCTTCATTTACTCGCACATCGCGACTCACTATCACCATCTTGCTAATCGGGTCACGTAGTTCGGAAGGAATGGAACATGCATAATATTGTGGTGTATACAATATCGTATCATAAATTCATGACGAACATAAATGTTGTACTGTACATGTCCGTACTAATCATAACGCGGAAGTATCCTAATACACGTAAACATAGAATATACTTGAGGTCCTTATAGTTTAAAATCATGACACGTATCCATAAAGCAATGCATATCTTCATTCATTTCATACATAACGTAATCGTTCCATATCATTGAAGGGAAAGAACTCTTCATCCACGTAGTGGAAGCATTGAGAACCGTTTTGAAATTTATTATGAATTAAAACAAAAGCAATAAATTCGAGTATAAGAACTCTACCTAAACCCTAGCTTGCAAGACTTATTGAAGTAATCCAACCATGAAAACGTTCTTCCACATTCCACAAGATCTTCCTTGCTTTGACTCAAACACAAAGTCAAGGCTTGTGGGAACCTCTTGAAAGAAAATNAATCCCAAAGGGATTGGAGAAGAAGAAATAGTTTCGAGAATTCTGCATTTATTATCCAAAGAAGTAAGAGAGATTGATATATTTTGGCTCAACCCAAGGGTCCTATTTATAGGGACTCTCAGAGAATCATTGCCAAATAATATATGTGTATATTTAATATATTATTATATAATACTTTGTACAAATCATATTTAGATATTATAAATTCTAATATATATTTAATTAATTTGAATCTTATTCAAATTTCAAATATATTTTTATTTAATATATCAAAATACATTAATTGATTTAATATTTAATTATATTAAATACAATAAATATATTTTTCATTTTTAATATATTTAATATACTAAATATTAGTTGAATCCTTCACATTAATATATTTTCTCCATTTATATTTAACCTATTTAATATATTAAATATTAATTTGAAAACTTCAAATTAAATATATTTTATCTATTTATTTAATATATCTAATATATTAAATATCAATTTGAACATTTCAAATTTCTTTTAAATAAATTGAACCTTTTAGCGTTACAATGAGTTAACAGGGGACCTACATATTATAAGCTCCAATGATATAAAATTAATTAATTAATTAACTAAACTCTTTAATTAACCAATTTTCATTCATTGACGTTTGTCCACTCCACTATAGATCTAGAGTTGCACTCTTATGCACTATAGGACAAGTTATGTCCATTGATATAACTATTACAAGAAAGTCGATCCTTCACGAGTTGTTCATAATTACAATTGGGTCAAAATTCCATTTTACCCCTACAATTACATCTTAAGTACCATTGATTCTCTAATGAACAATTGGTTCATGATCCAATCATAAACTAAATTCCTCTCATGCTAATGAAAGGGTGGGGCCCATTGTTCTAAGTCCCAAAATCAGTACTTTAAGGGAACAAGTCATCTACTTTCCATATAGGAAAGGAGTGAATTCCATCTCATGATATTATGTTCCAAACTCCCTATTTGGTCAAGTCCCCAAAATGGTAGGCATATTGAATCGGCCAAAAAGAGAAATTTTCACCAATGTAAATTAAAGGACAAGTCCTCACAGACAGGAGTTCATAACTCACTCAAGATTAAGATCGAGTCGCATCTAATCATCATGTGAAATATTAATCTTCTCAATTAATGGATTTATAAAGAGAGATTAAATATTTCTTGGTCCAGTCTTATACAAACTCGTTGTATAGAATACCCCCACTTACATGTCTCCACATGAACGATTTGGATCAAATCATTTATAACGATTACAAAGCGGCCGTACCAATAGTGTTACTAGGATAAGACACCCAACCTTATTCATATACTATAAACTCTGTAGGTTATTACTTGAACCTGATTTTCTTGTATGTCAACCATATACTGTTTAAGATACATTAATAACCTTAGATTTTCATACAATGGATAATAATTAAATTACAAATAAAATAATAAAAACTATGGTTAAAAACTAAATAATTAATTACGACTTTAAGGCCTAAATCCCAACAATATCTCTCTTTTTCTTTCCTTCATCTGGTAATAAAGTTTGTATTCTTTTTCTTTAATAGCTTTGACAATCATGTAACATAAAAAAGTAAAGTTTGTATTCTTTTTCTTTAATAGCTTTGACAATCATGTAACATAAAAAAGTAAAAGTAAGCACAGTTGCTTCAATTTCTTATATCGAATTTGTTCCTTCTTCAAACCCTTTCGTCTTCGCTTCTTCTTCCACACTACTACTCCCTACCACTTTTACTGCCTTAAACATAAAACTTCTCCCTATACTATCTAGATCTAGCTGGCTAGGATAATCAGGTTGACAGCATGCATGCTTATTCCAAGCGTTTCCTACGAGTACTGCTCATGGGAATCTAAATGATGACTTACTTGTCTAATGTGTATTTTCCCAAGTCTGGGTTGATTAGTAGTAGAGGAGTCAAAAAATTACCAAATTCCTCTATAGGCACCAAATTCATAGTAAAACAACATTAGTATTGAAACACGAGTGAAAGATGGGCAATCGAGCGACTATGAATTAAATAAGAACAATGATATCTATATATGATTGACTATGAATTCACTTTAGAATGAGAATGTGATATTGATGCATGATAAAGAAGAAAGAGAAATTTGTGAAGTCTGCGCTCCGGGTGAAGATGGACGTTATCTTCCCGTCGAGCATGTTTGTTAATATTGCATAAACTGCTACATTTTAACTCCAATCCATGATTGCTTGTGTTGTCTTTCTTATTGTGAATAGGAAGAAAGTACGAGCCTAGACTATGGCGCATGAGACAGTAAGCTAGACAAAGACCTAAAACAAGTTTGAGAGTCCTATTGCAAGAATCTTAAAGATGAATGAGTCCAAGTTTAAGCCAC
>NW_019268535.1:4355218-4358660 GCF_002738365.1 Cucurbita moschata
GAAAGACCTAGTAGGACACCACGGTAATTGTAGACAACCGAGGTAGCCCGCTAGACTTGTGCAACGTGGATTATGCCACTAGAGCCGCCAGTTTCCTCTCTGCTCAGATACTGTATCGTCGAGACTTAACTCAGATACTAAGATCATTGAGTTAGATGCAGCCAGACAGGGTAGTGTGATTTGTGCCCCAACCAATTGGTGATATCTAAAGTGTCTCCTGAACAGGACTTCGAGCCATAGAAACCTGTCTCTATGCGGGTGAGCGTGGAACAATGTAAATGACTTAGTAGCTGATCGGCATGCAGGAGATCGCAACCTCCCGATTATAGTTGTAGTATGGTCTCGTGGGAGAGTTGTCAACTAACCTCCACGGATGATGTTCAGAGAGCGATACTGATTCAGATTTAGCTACACTATCCCCTCAGTTTTACTGGTGAGGTCGCGCCTCATCCCAGGACACTGATCATCCACCGCATAAGATAGGCAAGCCTCATAAGTTGTAGAAAATAGAGTTGTTACTTAGTTAGCACTTCCTAAAACTCCGAGACAAGGTCGTAGATACCTATTAAGATAAGGTTGCAAAAAGAGTCTACAGTTGGTTGTTTACTGAGTATTTAAAACTCATTCCTTTCTTTCTTTATTTCTTTTTTTTTTTTTTTCTTTTCAGGTGAGTGATGCCACTGATCAATATAGGAGTGCGCGCAGGCGTCTTAAAACCACATAGGAGTGTCTCGGGGCATCTAGGAGTCTATACATATCATGAATAGTTACTTCACACATTTTATTTTGATGGCAATTCTTCTTCTTAATTGCTAACATTTTTCAGTAATTTCCTCTTGTCAATCTCTTTTTTAAATGTTTTTGTCCACTAGCTTAGCCCTTGATTTTGAGTCTCAAATTTTGGGTTGTGGCAATTCATGTCAAGCAACATATTACATCCTTCGACATATCATATAGTTGACATATCGTATCCTTCCACGTACTATATCATAACATGTAATATACTCACCTTAATTTCCTTAAATAAGAATCAAAACATTTGGGTTCCTTTCTTGAGAAATGAAATTAGGAAATAGATAAAAAAAGATAGTATAGGGAGAAGTTTTATGTTTAAGGTAGTAAAAGTGGCCGGGAGTAGTGTGGAAGAAGAAGCGAAGACGAAAGGGTTTGAAGAAGGAACAAATTTTGTATAAGAAATTGAAGCAACTGTCCTTACTTTTACTTTATTATGTTACATGATTGGGAAAGTGACTAAAGAAAAAGAATACAAACTTTATGACCGGAACAAGAAAAGAAAGAAAGAGATATAAGTTAATATAAAATAGATTTGGGTTAGCGATGGCAAACAAAACAAGAAACTAAGACCCAAAGAAGATATGGATCTGTCCAAGCAGAACAAAGAGTGCTACATTTTAGCGATGAGGGGAGAATGGGATAATCTGGGCAAGGTATGTAAGGAAGCGTGGAAGCTGGTGCTTCCGATCACTGGCAGTGGAGACACGTCGCTGCATTTGGCAGTGCACAGTGGAAAAGAAGAACCTTTAAAAACCTTTCTTGCGCAGGTGATGGAGATTGAGTACACATTGTATTGGAAGAGCTTCGCTGAAAACACACCTCTACATGAAGCTGCCACTGTCGGGAATTTGGGTGCTGTTAAGCTCTTGGTTGAGTTAAGGAAGGAGGATTTGTTGGAGATGAACATTAGGGGTGAAACGCCTTTGTATAGGGCAGCCAGATATGGGAAACTCGAGATCGTTGAATATATTTTGAATGAATGTGAAGATTATTACACTCGATCTCCCCTAAATTGGATGGCAAAGGGTACTCCAATCATTCATGCAGCCATTCAAAGCGAGAACTTTGGTTAGTGTCTCAGTTTTTGTTACCATAATTGAAGCTAATTCAAAGTTTTAATACCTAAAATTCAAAGCTTTTATTGCAGAGATGGTTATGATGTTGGTGGATTTCGACAAGTCACTGTTGGAGATGAAGGATTCAAAAAACCAGACGGCTCTCCACGTGCTGGCCAATATGCCACACATTTTTGAGAGTGGATACCTGAAGGGATTTTGGGCCAAATTGATCTATGATTGTAACAATGTTCTTCCTTCTCTTCTTTTCTCAACAATGATTGTAAGAATTTCCTTTTTTAACTTCTTAATTTTTTTTCTCTTATCACATCACAGGGCTGCCTGAGGACAAGATTTACCCATTTAATTTTTTTAAATTTTGCTCTGTGAACCACAATGACTCTACAAGTTCAAGTACCCACCTCGAGATTTAGAAGCAGGATTTGTCGCTAAACATAAACATAATTGGTGTTCTAGTTTGGGTAACTTCTCTTTTTTTTAAAGTATTTACTTTTAATAAATATTTTTAAAAATAATTTACCAAATGCATCATATTTATATTTTATGCTGAAGATTGTTAGAAGGGAGTTCTACTTACCCTAATTTACTCATAAGGAATACATCTATGAGACCTTTGGAGAGCCCAAACCAAAATCATCAGAGCTTAAGTTTAAAGTGGACAATATCACACCATTGTGGAGAGTCGTGATTCCTAACATTTTAAACTCTTAAAAACCGAAAAGTCTTAATCTTACTCGTATTCAATCAAAAACAATGCGTGGCAGGTACAAATGTTAGACAAAGTTTGAAGAGGTTGGTCGGGAGATTAATCATGCGAGGTCTTCTTTCTCTAACTCTAAAACATGTTTTTAACGAGAAAAAAAAAATAGTGTATATATATATATTAATTATGACATTTAAAACACAGGGTGGCCTAAATGCAGAGATCTGTACAAGAATAAGCAAAGACATAAATTAATTCTAAGAATCACTGAAATGCTAGTGGACATAGAGTTGGACATAGATTTGTCATGTTGCCGGAAAAAACAGGAGCTCGACAGCATTCATGTTAACGTATTAGAACTAGCAAAAGACCGATGGTAAAAATATTGAATACATGGACTACCATGAGACGCCATTGTTACTGGCCGCAGCCAGGGGAATAATAGAAGTGGTTGAAAGGATCATCAAAGCCCACCCACAGGCTGTGGACTACGTGACAACAAACGACAGAAACATTCTACATGTCATCATTGCACACCGACAACTCAACATCTTTGAATGGATTCAACGCCGAGATCTTATCTTGCACAGACTGGCCAAGAGGATCGACGTGTTGGGCTACACAGTATTGCACCATGTTGGAATCACTAAATTCCTCAATCATTCCACCTTTGGTCCAGCAATACAGCTTCAAAATGAGATTGACTGGTTCGATCGCGTCCATGAAATGATTCCGCACCCATACAACATGCATTATAGCAAAGACGGTTGGAAACCCCGTGAGTTCTTTGATGAAACTCACCAGGATATGCTTGATAAAGGCAAAGAATGGATCAAGAAAACCTCCGAGTCTTGCTCTGCTGTTGCTG
>NW_019268535.1:4358704-4438788 GCF_002738365.1 Cucurbita moschata
TTCTTTTCTCAACAATGATTGTAAGAATTTCCTTTTTTAACTTCTTAATTTTTTTTCTCTTATCACATCACAGGGCTGCCTGAGGACAAGATTTACCCATTTAATTTTTTTAAATTTTGCTCTGTGAACCACAATGACTCTACAAGTTCAAGTACCCACCTCGAGATTTAGAAGCAGGATTTGTCGCTAAACATAAACATAATTGGTGTTCTAGTTTGGGTAACTTCTCTTTTTTTTAAAGTATTTACTTTTAATAAATATTTTTAAAAATAATTTACCAAATGCATCATATTTATATTTTATGCTGAAGATTGTTAGAAGGGAGTTCTACTTACCCTAATTTACTCATAAGGAATACATCTATGAGACCTTTGGAGAGCCCAAACCAAAATCATCAGAGCTTAAGTTCAAAGTGGACAATATCACACCATTGTGGAGAGTCGTGATTCCTAACATTTTAAACTCTTAAAAACCGAAAATTCTTAATCTTACTCGTATTCAATCAAAAACAATGTGTGGCAGGTACAAACGTTAGACAAAGTTTGAAGAGGTTGGTCGGGAGATTAATCATGCGAGGTCTTCTTTCTCTAACTCTAAAACATGTTTTTAACGAGAAAAACAAATAGTGTATATATATATATATTAATTATGACATTTAAAACACAGGGTGGCCTAAATGCAGAGATCTGTACAAGAATAAGCAAAGACATAAATTGATTCTAAGAATCACTGAAATGCTAGTGGACACAGAGTTGGACATAGATTTGTCATGTTGCCGGAAAAAACAGGAGCTCGACAGCATTCATGTTAACGTATTAGAACTAGCAAAAGACCGTACAGCCAATGGTAAAAATATTGAATACATGGACTACCATGAGACGCCATTGTTACTGGCCGCAGCTAGGGGAATAATAGAAGTGGTCGAAAGGATCATCAAAGCCCACCCACAGGCTGTGGACTACGTGACAACAAACGACAGAAACATTCTACATGTCATCATTGCACACCGACAACTCAACATCTTTGAATGGATTCAACGCCGAGATCTTATCTTGCACAGACTGGCCAAGAGGATCGACGTGTTGGGCTACACAATATTGCACCATGTTGGAATCACTAAATTCCTCAATCATTCCACCTTTGGTCCAGCAATACAGCTTCAAAATGAGATTGACTGGTTCGATCGCGTCTATGAAATGATTCCGCACCCTTACAACATGCATTATAGCAAAGACGGTTGGAAACCCCGTGAGTTCTTTGATGAAACTCACCAGGATATGCTTGATAAAGGCAAAGAATGGATCAAGAAAACCTCCGAGTCTTGCTCTGCTGTTGCTGTCCTCATGGCCACTGTCGCCTTCGCCGCTGCCTTCACTGTTCCCGGTGGACTCAACTCCAAAACTGGCTCTCCAGTTCTCCTCTCTGACCCTATCTACATTTTGTTCACCGCCTTAGACATCGCCTCCCTCATCTCATCGCTCTCCTCCTTGGTTCTGTTTCTCTTGATCTTGACCTCCCCTTTTGAGATGGATGCTTTTCNTTCGACAAGAATTGCCAATTCAATTGTCCTTGGGATTCAATCTGCTGTTCTTGTCGGTGGCGAGCACCATGATTGCGTTCGCTGTGGCGGTCGTGCTCACACTCAAATCCACCAACATGGTATGGGCGGAATGCCTTTTGTATTTGGTCACACTTGCTCCAATAACCATTTTTGTAGTAATGAAGTTGTCGCTGTTGATGGAGCTGGAGAGAAGTGTTCGGAAGAGTCTACGATTTCTTTGGAAGTTGCTACCCATGGGTTTCCTCACCATGTTTGTTGAGATTCCTTCCAAAGTTTTAAGCAACAAATCTACCTGATTTTCATGCCTGCCTTTGGGAGCTCATATAACAAACTACTTCCTTTTCTTACCTTAATTTCCTGTACTACCTTAATAAATCTCAACTTTGTTCCACTTAACCTTCAAACATGTGCTTTTTATTTATTTTTCAAACCTTAATACAATATTACTATGAATCATATGTTAGATATCCCTAACCTAATTAATATTTTATCCCTTAATAATGTATTTTCTCTCATTTGTACGAGTTGGTTGAGGATATAATTTTTTTCTTATTTCCACAAGTTAATTGATAGATTGTATCCTCACATTAATGAAAATTGTTAATCCTGACTTTAAATCAAACAATGTTTTATGTGTGTTTTTATTCTGATGTCCATCAGCAAACTTACTAATAACTTGAAATGTTGTGTCGCCTTCTATCCTTATTTTTGTTATGCACGACTTGACTACGGGGAAGATGATTGGATCGGGTAAACAATTTGGAGGTTTCTATCATATTTCTTTATCTCCAATCAAACCTTCACTAAATCAAGTATCCCAGTCATCTAATTTTTGGTTCCTATGCCAAGGTCATCCTTCATTTTCTCGCTTTAAATTTCTAGTTGATCAATTGCATCTTGAAAATGCTACATTTTTCTCACAAGTGTAGTATTTGCCCATTAGCAAAACAAACTAGGTTGTCTTTTCCAAGAGGCTCAATAACAACACATTATGCCTTTGATCTGATACATTGTGATGTTTGGGGACCTCATAAAATTTCTACCCATTTTTGTTTGTGTTTTTTTTTCTCACTATTGTTGATGATTTTACATGATGTACTTGAGTTTTTCCTATCCAACACAAATAAGAAGTACAACTTTCGTTAATGAACTTTATTAAATTCATTCAAACCCAATTTCACACTAATATCAAGATAGTACGATTAGACAATGAGACTGAGTTCCTATTTTTGCAACCACTTTTTAATTCTTGTGGCATTGAATTTTAGCACACTTGTGTCTATACTCCACAACAAAATGGAGTTGTAAAACTGAGCATCGTCATATCCTAAATGTAGTTAGGTCTTTCTCTTTTACTCACATGTTCCACTTAATTTTTCGGGAAAGTGTATTTTAACTATTATTATCTTATAAATAGAACACCATCAACGTTATTATCTAACACGACACCCTTCGAGACACTTTACAAACGACCACCTACATTTTATCATCTTAAAGTCTTTGGCTATAAATGTTATGCAAATGTAGTCCTAAACAAAAATTTAAATCTCGTACAATTTCTTGTGTTTTCGTAGAATAGCCTAATGGTCACAAAGGTTACAAGTTGTATGACATACAGTCTCACAAATTCTTTATCAGTCGTGAGTTTAAATTTTGTGAAGATGATTTTCCTTTTTCATCAGCTTTACAAACTTTGAGATCATCTCCTTCAACTCCCATTTTACCACACCATGATTCAAACATTCATTCTCCTCCTATTTCGTCATCTTCTTCACCTTCTGTTCCTTCTCCAGTTTCACCCACTAATTCTAATCCTATCCCACTAATACGTCAGTTCTACTTCGACGTTCTACTCGTACCAAATAACTTTCAGCATGCATAATGATTATGAGATGTCTTCTATAGCTAATCATTTAACCTCTAGCTCAAGTCCCAGCACTAGCACTAGGTACCCCTTTCATCATTACCTTTCATTCTCTGAATGTGCTTTTCCAACTCTTATTATAACCCAGACAGAACCTAAAACCTATGATGAGGTAGTTGGTGGAATCATTATGGCAGCAGGCTATGAATGCTGAAATTACAGCTTTGGAACGTAATCATATTTGGTCTTTCATTCCACTACCACCTGACCATAAAGCTATTGGTTGTCGTTGGGTGTACAAGGCTAACTACAACTCTAATAGTTTTGTGGAACGTTATAAAGTTCGGCTGGTAGCAAAGAAATACACTCAAGTTGAAGGTATTGATTATAAAGAGACATTTTCTCCTACAGCGAAACTTACTACACTTCGTTGCTTACTCACTATTGCTGCTACTAAAAAATGATTTACTCGTCAGATGGATGTTCAAAATGTCTTTCTGCATGGTAATCTAAACGAGAAAGTCTACATGTTTTTACCACTAGGTCTTCGCTGATAGGAAGGGAATACAGTATGTCGGCTACTTAAGTCTCTTTATGGGTTAAAACAAGCTTCTCGCAATTGGTTCTCCATATTCTCTACCACTCCACAAAATGTAGATTACACTCGGTCAAATGCTGATTACTCTTTATTTAAGAGTAGAGATATTTCTTTCATCGTAGTTCTTATTTATGTTGATGATATTTTGTTGATTGAATTAGTCTCTAAGTGGGAGATTATTGGGATATGGAGTCTGATGCCTATTTGTAGTAAAGATCTCGTACAAATATATATGGTAGATATTCGTAAAGATCTATAGAGATATATATGATAGATATTTTGTAAAGATATACCTAGGATAGATATTTAGTAAAAATTGATATATGGTAGATATTTAGTAAACATTTAATAAAGCTATATTTAGTAAATTGAAACCATATATATACCTCATTAGACCGCTTTCAAAATGTACTTCCTGTATTCTCTCTTAATGCATATAATTGAGTAATCCATACAAAATCTTTAGCTAATATTTCTCTTTGCATTTTCTCTCTATTGTTCTTTGTGTTCATCTAGATTGATTATGTGCGTTGTTGTGCGATCCTAGAATCTAATCTCTAAAAAAAAAGTAGCTTGTTTTATCATGTAAAGCATGGGAAGTCGAGAAATGACTCTAACTCATAATTCAATGTATAAACAAGCTAACTCTCCTAGCAGAATCTCATCTTGCACACTAGAATAATCCGTAGTTCACAATCTCTCTAAATGTAATCTAACCGTTACAATTCGAGAATCTTTAGGCTAGTTATGTCTATATTAATATACAGCGTCATTTCTAACTTAAAAATGCTTAACAAAATAAATCCTACGGACATACTTGAATAAAGAATCTAAAATGGCTACGTTCAACATTAAGGATCCATAAAATCTTAGTTTTCTCCTTTCTTCAAGCTCAAAATTCACAAACTCCTTAATTACGTCTTCACTCGAGTCAAAAGAAGAATGCATGGTGAAAACGGATCCAAAGTCCTATTTTGGAAATCTAAAATACATTTTAAATAGTGAAAAGTCAAAGAATTGGGTTGACTGTTGACCAATGGTCAACATCCCCTTCCTCCCCTGCTCAACCTTTAGTATTTTCTTGTTTGGTTGATTTTAAACTCAGTTCCACCTGAGTTCATCATCAAACATGTTGATCTATACTAGAAAAAAGTATTGATGCAAAATTTATGAATTTCCATATACTCGAAGAAGATATCAGTGCTGAAAAATCAACGATTCACCTTCTTACCAAGAACTCTTAACAAGTGTTTATTATATGTTTCATGACTTTTCGTCTCCCGATGCCTTCTTGAGAAATCTTGTACTCATAGAGGTGAAATTAATGACTCAAGAACCACATCTAATTTGCAGTAGGAGAATGATTTAGTTTCTAAAACTCAATGATTTTAAGAGGTTAGAGATCTCAAGGTCTGGCCTCTTTCAACTCTCGATTCCTTCTCAAGAAATATTCATCTTAATCTGATGAATTTGTAGGAACAAATCTTATTATATTTGGTTGAGAGTGGAAAAAGAAAAAAAATAAAAAAGTGAGGTACATTCAAACTTTATGTATTAACCAAAAAATTAGAGAGAAAAAAAAGGGAAATTGTCCCACATCCATTAAGAAGTGGGGAGTTGGACTTCAATATAAAAGGGAGGTTCCTTACTTCATTTTACCTTCTATCATTCCACTTGAACGGTTTGAAGCCGATCGGAGAATATACTTTTTAACGGCTCTAGAATGACATTTCGGCTGATCCGGCTTGGGTCTGAAATGCTCAAACTATTTTCTATTAGTTTAACCTCTTTGGAAGCGTTTAGATTAGTACGACTACCTTTTATCTAGTTTATATTATTAGGAGTAAGTATAAATTATTTGATGCAAAATCAAGTGAGTTAATTCCCATAGTAGAATTTCAATTTATGATTGTTGGACTCTTTAGCCATAATAAAATTTTAGAGAGCAGCGTTAAGCTAGCATCAAGAAGTCGTAGTAGCTTCAGCCTAGGCTAACAAAGTAAATTATCATACTTTTGAATCGGTCAGAAGACTTGTCTTATGTATGATGACATGTGCCCAGTGGCCCTTGCACATGTCATATATGTTGATATGATATACTATGATGACGTAATATGTTATAATGATGTGATTTTCTATGATATGATATGTTATGATGATATATTATGCTATGATGATGTGATGTACTATGATGTTATGATACATTATGATGATCGTGCATTATGGCATGATTACCTGAGATGTATGATGATGATAAGACATAGTATGATAATACCTCCTGTTACGATGATGTGCATGTATGACATGTCATGTTGCATTATGATAATGAAGGGTTTTCTGATACACAACTCCTAAGCTTATGCATGCATGTTACCAAGGGTAATATGTGAAGGATGTGTAAGGTTGTGTCGAATTAACGATTTAAGATGAAAAGTATAGGGACCTCATGCACATTATATGTTCATTTACATCGGGGTAATTTTCATTTTATGATGAGTACAGACGTGTGCATTATGATGATGATCACCATCGTCATGCTTTACATGATATACGAGAGTTTGTTGTACCTCCAAACGTCTGACTACAGCCAACTAGCCTGACCATGCAGGCCTAGGGGGTGTGCGAGCCAGCCTAGTGGGTTCATGCTCACACGTGTGGGTCGTGTGTAGGGAAGTACTACACATCCTATTTGTCTAGACTAGAGGCCACCTCTATGATGATTTTAAATGGTAGGTCCCTAATCATGATTGCATGTGTTTCATTCTCTTGACTCCAACAGTGGGGTCAACTACTGAGTATTTCTTAAATTACTCAAGTCATGTACTACTTTTATATTTCAGGTAAAGGTAAGGCAGCTTTGTACTGTTGATGGCGACATCGCAATTAAAGACCATGGAACTTGCATAGGGTAGTTCCATTTAATTTCATAGATCTTAGGTTAGTATAGGGTATTAATAATTTTATATTTACCTATGTTTATTTTAATATTTCATTTGTACGATTTTAAGACCCTTTCTTAAACATGTAAGGTCATGACATTGTTTTATGGAGTCGTTTTAAATGAATGTTTCCACATAAGAAGGTATGTCATGCATTTGGTAGCAACTTTAGGTTAGTAAAAAAACTAGAATCGTTACAATTTCTCTCTTATATATCCAATTATACAAAACTACTAGTCTCATTACAGCGACTACTATAATTCGTAGTAGTAGTAATAATAATCATAATCTATTTTCTTTTCTTTCGTGTCTCTACTCCTTTAGTCGAGGAAAATATAAATAAATTGTAACGACCCTAATTTTCTAAGGGCTTAGAATCGCTACTACATGCATGACATAACTTCTTTATGCAGAAACATTTATTTAAAACAACTTCATAAAACGATGTCATGGACTTGTACATTTACGAAAGGATCTTAAAACAATATAAAAGGAATATTCAAAGTAAATGAAAATAAAACCGAGGAAAATATTTAAATAACAATACCCTATACTAACCTAATATCTAAAAAAAATAAAGATAACTATCCTATGCAAATTTTGTTTGTTGCGATGTCACCGTCAACCTTACAAAGGTGCCTTTCCTTTACCTAAAATATAAAAGTAGCATATGGCTTGATTATATTAGGAAATACTTAGTAATTGACCCTACTATTGGAGTCAAAAAATACAAACATATGCAATCATAAATAGTGACCTATTATTTAAAATCATAGTCTCTTAGGTGGCCTCCAGTCTTGACAAGATGAATGTGTAGTACTTCTCTACACACGGCCCACACGTGTGAACGTGGGTCCACCGGGCATGCTCGCATACCTTTTGGGCCGGCATGGTCGGGCTAGTTGACAGTAGCTGGACGTCTGGAGGTACAATGATCATCGTGTATCATGTCAAGCATGATTGTGATCATCCTCATAGTGTATGCGTCCATACTCATCATAAACAAGAAAATATCCCGATGTAAGTGAACATACAATATGCATGAGTTCCTCACATATTACCTTAGATAACATGCATGCACAAGTTTTCATACATTACATCATTCATAACAGTACTTACGGGTTATGCGTTAGAAAACTCTTCATTGCCATATATATCATAGCATGTCATACATTTCATTGCCAAGAATTTTCATGTTATAGTGCAACATTGGCATCTCATACATACATATCCTCATAACATGAGATGTCGTCATAATTTATCATATCGTCATTCATCTCATATCATCATAATATAACCTATCATATCATCATAATATAACCTATCATATCATCATAATATAACCTATCATCATAACTTAACATGTCATCATAACACATCATAACAAACGCATGACATGTGTAGGGGTCACTAGGCACATTTCATCATACCTAAGACAATTCTTTCGACCGAGCTAATAGTACGGTCACTTACTTAGTTTTCCTAGGTCGAAGCTACTATGATCCCTTGATGTTAGCTTAAAGTTGTTATCTAAAATTTAATTGTACATCAAGAGTCCCACAATCATAAATTAGAATTTTAATATGACAATTGACTAACCTAATTTTTCATAAAATAAATTAAACTTACTCCAAATATTAAAACTAGCTAAACCTAATTTTGCATAAAATAATTTAAACTTAGGCTTCAAAAATTTAAACCAGCTAAAACGTCATTGGAATAACCTTAAACAATTCTGAAGAGTTGACACTAGTAGGAAAGGGTCTGAACGTATCAAACCCAAGCCAGATCAGCCAAAATGCTGACATGGAGCATAATAAAATGTATTTTTTGAATGGCTTCGAACCGTTCAAGCTGGATGAAAGGAAGCAAGTGACCTCCATTTTAGTGGAGCCTAACTACCCACTTTTAAACATAAGCAATGTGGGACAACTTCCTTCCATTTTTTGGGTTATTACATCATACACACCTAAAACAAAATTTCTTCCTCAAAAGTGTCTTAATCTTGGAATTACTCGAGATATTTCTACCTCATCTTTTTCTTTTGTTTTTACATAGTTTCTTCCGCTTGATGGTTTTGTAAAGACCATTTTCCTAGTATAGAAGAGCTTCACTTCTTGGGCTAAATTTCTTATTAGTCTTTTCTCGTAACTTAGGCTACCGTCTATTTATAAGGACTCGTAATCTATGATGTGAGTCAAGTCATCCAAGTATTTGTGAAGTATGGTTACGTCCCATATGTTATATATTGCAAGGAAGGACTGTGGTAAGGCTAATTTGTCCGCCACTGGTCCGATCCAATTTAGAATGTTGAAAGGTCCAATGAAGCATGGACTTAGCTTGCAGTTTCATCTAAACCTTAGTATGTCATTCATCGAGGCCACCTTCAAGCATACCTTGTTGCCTACTTCAAACACTAGGCCTTTACGTATTACATCAATGCAACTTTTTATTTTTTCTACTCCAGATTGTACGCATCCTCATCCTAACCTTTTGCACGACCTCATTAGTGGCTTAGACAAACTACAAAATGTTCCTTGTTTAAAATGTTCACTAGACCATATTCTGTAACATTCAGTGCCCAAGAAAAATATTTTTGTTCATCAACGACTCATACTCTGAGAGCTTTGTGTAATGCTCATTATATAGAACATCAGGTTCACTTTAGGTTTTATCCTATTACTCCCTTTAAAATTTATTTAGACTATTACAAACTAGTTTAAGAACCTCCTCGAAGATCTAGTTCATCAAAATTATACAAGTTGTGGGCATTAGTGAGTCAAAAGACCTCATAGTCATTCATAACTACCACATTGAAACTTATTGGAAATTTTTGAAACATTGTCTTTTTTGGCTCCTATACTTAAAGAGATTTTTTTTTTTCTTTTGTAGGGTACCTCTTGTTCATTGCTATCTTGATCTATTCTTTATATTCAATAAATAGTTGCATGGCCGGATCAAAGGCAGAATGCGTTGTTATTGAGGTTCTTGGAAAAAACAACCTAGTTTGATTTGCTAATGGGCAAATACTATAGTTATGAGAAAAAGTAGTATTATCAAGATGCAATTGATCGAAAAAATTAAGGATGACCTAGGCGTAGATGCTACAAATCAGATGACTGAGATACTTGATTTTCTGAAAGTTTTATTGGAGATAAAGAAATATGATAGAGACCTCCAAATTGTTTACCCGAGCTAATCATCTTCCCCGCAGTCAAGTCCAGTATAACACAATAATCAAGATAGAAGGTGACACAACATTTCAAGTCATTGGTAAGTTTGCTTATGAACATTAAGTTTAAATTGAATGAAACCACACATAAAATATTGTTTAATTTAAAGTCAGGATTAAAGGAAACATTGCCAGTATGTGACACATGTGTTGTCCCTCCATTAACAAAATTTAGTTTAGACATGATTGGAGACTTTGGTTTAGTCATAACAAAAGTTTTGGATATTATATGATTCGTAGCTCCACTATGGCCATGAATTAGAACTAGTAGAGTTAATGGATATTGCATATACTTGAAACAAATCGGGAGTATTGATGTAACTGTCAGAATTACCAGAAAGAGGATGATTGAGTGCAGATAAGGCTGGTACGGTTTGTTGTAACTACTCATAAGATTAATTGGGAAAGAAATTAGGTAACTGTTCTTCTATATTCAGCTGAGCAGCATCGGTCATATTTGCAAATGATCGATATCCACGATTGATTCACTGATTGACTTGTATTGCTATGATACCATGTTAAAAATGAGAAATAGAAGTTAGATTGAAAGTACAATTTTCATTAATGTTCTTTAAATAAGATACCATCTATCAATTTACTTTCGAAAATAAAGAAAAAATATATTGTCGATATATTATTAATCTACCCTAAAAATAAGGAAAAAATAAGGAAACAAATATTAATTGATTTATGGATATCTAACTCATATGTCATAACAATATAGGACAAAAATATATTTGAGAAAAATCTTTACATCTTAAATCAAATTTCATTATTAACCGTGGAAACATAAATAAAAAGCACACAGCACACTTTTTGTTGGTGACAACAGAGAAATTTGGTAGAATTCTTTGAGAGAAAAGAATTAGGAAGGAATGTTTGTTTGATTTTCTATGCTTTCACCAATGCCAACATACATATAAATATATAGGTAATTTGGGACATACTCCATTACCATCCATTATCCAAAAAAACATGCCCCTATTTAATTAGGAACTAATGAATCTATTCATACATGTACTTATTCATGTATCTATACATGTACAAGTATGATCCTTCAACACATGTATCCATTTATACATGTATCTACTAGTGACCTTTCAACACATCATGTATCTACTAGTGACCCTTCAATACATCATGTATCTACTAGTGACCCTTCAACACCCTCCCTTAAACTGAATTCTGCAGAAATCAGTTTAGGACTTCACTTCATCTTCTTGATATACATCTTGGATTCTGCACATCCCCATCTTTCTTCTAAGCTTCTCGAACAATGGTTGTTTCAAGGGCTTTGTGAATAGGTCTGTGATTTGTTTATCACTTCGGCAAAAATTGAGTTCAATAATGCCTTCTTTACACAAATCACGCAAGAAATGAAAGCAAACATCGATGTGCTTACTCCTTCCATGCAACACAGAATTTTTAGACAATAGTTGACATATTATCACAATATATAACCGTCGTACCTGGTTGCTTCTGATTAAGAATTTCAAGCATTTTTCTTAACCAAATTGCTTGGCACGAGCATGCTACTGCTGCCACAAATTCTGCTTCTCTAGTTGAGAGTGTTACAATAGGTTGCTTCTTTGAAGACCAACAAATAGCTTCTGAACTCATCATGAAAATACTTCCTGAAGTACTTTTACGATCATCTATATCACCTACATAGTCGCTATCTATATAGCCAACCATCTTCGAATCAGGGGAAGGAGCGAAGCAAGTTGTGTGAGACTCATAGGTAATCTCAATCTCCTTTCTTGTAGAATACCCCCAAATCAAAAGTTCCTCTCACATAACTAAGTATCCTTCTTGTTGCATTGAGATGTTTTTCCGTTGGATGCTCCATGTAACGACTTATCCTGCTCGTGCCAAATTGCTTGGCATGAGCATGCTACTGCTGCCACAAATTTTGCTTCTGTAGTTGAGAGTGTTACAATAGGTTGCTTCTTTGAAGACCAGCAAATAGCTCCTGAACTCATCATGAAAATACTTCCTGAAGTACTTGTACGATCATCTATACCACCTGCATAGTCGCTATCTGTATAGCCAACCATCTTCGAATCATCTTCTTTCTTGTAGAATACCTACAAATCAAAAGTTCCTCTCACATAACGAAGTATCCTTCTTGTTGCATTGAGAGGTTTTTACGTTGGATGCTCCATGTAACGACTTATTGTACTAACCGCATATATGATGTGTAATAGCCCAAAAAAATAATAATAATAAAAATAAATAAACAAATAAAAATAATTATAAAAATATATATATTCGTTAAAATAATAATAATAATAATAATTCATAAATAAATAACTTAAAAAGGATTATTTAAAACTAAAAATAAAAATAAAATTTACCACCTCTCTCCACTAACCTCTCATCCTAACGCCATCCTCTTTCCTCAACCCCACAATATCACAGTTCATAAAAAAATAAACAAAAAAAATGTCAGATTTGAGAAAGAGTAAAATGGTCTTTCAACTAAGGATATGATGCAGATTTACTGGAAATTTTTGGTTTGTTACGGTAAAATCATATCTCAGATTTCCTTTTTCCTTTATAGTTATGGTTATACTAAATTAATTTAGGATCAAATCTTCCTTCATATTTTACTAATAATGAGATACCATATTCAATTAATTGGATTTTTTTGTTAGCATTTAAGTGATACGAAATAAGGTTAGAATCAATAAAATTTTAGTTGGCAGATCCATAAATCTGTAAGATAGTAGCCAAATAATCTATTAAAATTGGTCAATAATATCGATTTACAAAATAAAAATAAATATAGAGTTAGAGTAATATCTTATTTAAAGAATCAAAAATGTTTACAGAATTGAAAATCTATTTAAATAATTACAAAGAGGGAGAAGGGAAGATTGAAGGAAGATTTGTTGAACAGAATTTAAAAATAAAACAGGAAATAACAGAGTGCATGGAACTCCATTAAATTTTGTCTCACAGGAAATATCATAATTTTAACCATGTAAATTAGAGAAATAATTTTAGAGTCAAACTTGAAACTGATGTCATGGACTCACATAGGTTGACTTGGATTTCAAATGGCTGAATCGAACTTTCATTAAGGATATATACGTGACAACAACTTAAGCTAACCAGGTAAGTGGCCTTACTATCGGCATGGTTATATTTGATGTTGACACGTGCCTATGGTTCTACACGTGTCATATATACTGATATGTGTGAATTTTCTGTGAATTGGTATTCTTATATTATGTTTATGTTATGTTATAATGTGTGGATTGTACGATAATAATTATGGTACGATGTGTTCAAGGATATGATTGAGATAGGATACGAGAAGGATGCACAAAATAAAATGTAACGATAGGAGTAAGATACGTTCATGAAACGTTAAGGTTAGGTTACATACTAGAGTGCTATGGATAGGAGAGATTGATGAAAGAATACGGTTAGGTTATGGATAGAAAGGGATAGGTTTGTGGTAGATTGATAGAACGATAGCGTTATGATACATTCCTATAATGATATGACTAAGGTACGTTCACGTAACGATATGACTGTGATAGGTATAAGAACGTTAAGGCTATAATAAGTTAGGGAACGATATGACTACGAAGTGTTTACGATATTCAATGTTTATGATACGATATATTGTGATGTGATGTGTCATGTTTAGATTGTTTTGTGTGACCATTGAGGTAATGGTTGTATGAATTCATGTATAGGATGACGACGGCATCGCAACTCGAGACCATGGCACATGCATAGGATAGTGGTATTTATTTTCTTAGACTTAGGCTAGAATAGGATGTTTTAAACTTAAACGCTTATTTATTTTATTTCGGGTCTTTTGTTGTGTCGTTTTAAAGATGTTTTCAAAACACGTAAGTCCATGACCGTGTTTTAAGATAAAGGTTATGTTTTATGGAATTTAAATGAAGTCTTCTGCATTCAATGTTTATGGTACGTATACAGTAGCGACCTTAAATTAAGTAGAAAATTTTGGGTTGTTAAAGTTGGTATTAGAGCCAGGTTATAGATCTTGTAGACTAGCCTACGATGTAGGCTTGACATGTTCAATGGTTCCACCGTCGATGTCCCGTCTCCGTCATGTATGTCTTGCATAAGATAAGAAATTGAAAAGTCGTTGATTGTGTATATTGTTATTGCTTGGTCATTATAAAATATAACTCATAATTGGATTTTTACTCTATTGATTGTCTTATAATTTACTGCATTCATGTTAGCTTAATTCTATATTTATTATAAATTAGAATATGTTATGTTTTACCTTGCATGGAATGTGAATGTAAATTGTTGTATTGATGATGTTTAGATTTACTGAGATTGTTGCTGTGAATGAGTAACTATAGTTTTAGTAAGCTACCAAATGTTAGTGTATGCGTGGAAATAATTTTGCTAAGGAATGTCATATGCTTCGGTTAGACGTCTCGAATATAGATAAATTACTTAGTGTGATGACCATAGATTGGAAAGGAATGCACCAACGTATACTGACGTGTAAGTAATTTAAAATGAAATGAAAATGACCCCGGAAGCTTGATAAATGACAATATTTTGTAGTATGCTGTAGATATTAAGGGTGGTAGTGTTTGAAAGAAAATTTTATAACTTTGAAGTATGTAAATATGAAATTAAAGTATCAGTAAGAGAAAAAAATTGAGTTAAGACCATCAAAGTTTAAAACGTGTATACTTAAATTGATTGGTGAATGACAGAAGTGCCAGTTTAGATGAAGCATTACTATCATGTCAAAATTTTAGAGGTATATGGAGAGGAACTATAGTATGAGATTGTCAAGATACCTTAAATTTAAGAAATCATGATTTAAGATGAACTTGAATGGGGGATGTATGAGGATTAGAGTGAGACATTGTCTCTAAATCAACTAGAAGTTTTATGGTAATCCTCCTTAAGGTACACGAATGCACTAAAGAAGCTCAACATAAACAAATTGTTGTAGAAAATTACCAATTAATTTTTCCTAGCAATGTCAACCTGGTTAAAAGGTATTATTATAGTTAAAGTTTCAACACTGTCATTTTAAGTTTGGTTTTCAAGTATCCCAAGTTTTATGGCATCTAAGGATATCCACCATGCTTATATAATACCAATTTTTAAAAGAGAATTTTGTTAAGCCCATTCTTGATATTACTAATGGGTTGAAAGGGTTGTGATATCTTTCGGTTATGGTTATAGGAACATTAGTTTTGGGCTATACTTGATAAGGTATACCAAGAGAAAAGCCTATTTGACAGTGTTTCCAATGAAAGTTACCAAATTCTCAAACTCTAGCTTGACCACCAATCAAATATGGTAAGTCGTTCATAGATCCATATGATTTACTAGTGCATTCAATTTGCATTCAGTTAGGGTGGAGTTTTTAACCCGTTTCATGAAGCTCTCCATTAGGGGTGTACATGGTCCGGGTTGGGAGATTTTTTTGATCCAACCCAAAAATTCGGGTTAGTTGGATTGGTGACCCAACCCAACCCGATACTTTTCACAACCCAACCCAACCCGATACTTTTCACAACCCAACCCAACCCAACCCTCTATTTTCAGATTGGGTCCGAGTTGGGTCCTCAAATTTTTTTTTTTAAGTTTTATTTATCTACAATTTATAATTATTCGGATACAATCTTAATATATTAAAAGTTGACAAACAAACACAAATCAATCTATAATTATTGACAAAAAAAAAAAAAAAAAAAAAAAAAAAAAAAAAACAAAACAAAACAAATTCAATAAAAAAGAACGAGCGAAAATTGTAATATATTAACTTTAACATTATCATAAAACTAAAGACAACTAAATACAACATTTTTTTAGAATCGGTTAAAGTAACAAATACATACAAAAATAGATGATCAAATTAAATAAACAATAAAAAACACTAGTTGAAGGATTGTATATAACAAAAATAAAAAATATATAGAAATATTTTAATTGAAATATGTTTATTTATATATTTGCCTTAGATCCTAAATTATTAAAAAAAAATAAAAATATATATAAATTGTGACATAATAATGTTGCAACAAATAGAAAATAACTTAAACGTAGTTATAAATCCTAATTAATAAACCTTTTTATTATATAAACGTAGTTATAAATCATAATTAAACCTTTGTATTATATAATAAAATAATATAAATAGAATAATAAAAAACAGAAACTATTAAAAAAAATTTACCTTAGATCCTAAATTATTAAAAAAAATAAAAATATATATAAATTATGATATAATAATGTTGCAACAAATAGAAAATAACTTAAACGTAGTTATAAATCATAATTAATAAACCTTTGTATTATATAAACGTAGTTATAAATTATAATTAAACCTTTGTATTATATGATAAACATATTTTTAAAAATAATAAAATAATATCAACAGAATAATAAAAACAGAAACTATTAAAAAAAATTTGCAACAGAAAATAACTTAAACGTAGTTATAAATCATAATTAAGACATCAAACTCGGGCGTGAGTATTCTTAAACTAAACTTAGTACCACTTTGGCAAACCCATTACTACAAAAAATTTCTTAATACATTTTATATATTTTATTTGGCTCGGGTCAATCCGAAAGTTTTGCCCATGAACCAAAAACCGAACCGATTTAATTCGGGTTCAGAAAAATGAACCTAACCCTACCCGAAATGCTAATCCAACCCAACCCAACCCTTATAGTTCGGGTTGGGTTGGTCCGGGTTGTCGGGTTGCCAGGTTGAATGTACACCCCTACTCTCCATGAACAAAACCTTCTGGTTGCTCCACATATACCTCTTCTTGAAGCTCTCCATATAAGAAGGCCGATTTCACATCAAGTTGATAAATAGGCAATGATTTTTGTGCTGCAATTGAAATTATAAGCCTTATAGTATCTTGACGTGCCACTGATGCAAATACCTCCTTATAATCAACTCCATACTACTGCTTGTATCTTTTTGCAACTAGACGCGCCTTGTACTTATCCACCTCATCGTTTTCATTCAACTTGGTTTTGAAAACCCATTTTACTCCGATTGTTTTCTACCCTCTAGGAAAGACCAGTGAGCTCCCAAGTCTTATTCTTCTCTATGGATTTGATTTCACTGTCCATGGCTTCCTTCCATTTCTTCTCCTTTACCGCTTCTTCATAGACAATTGAATCACTATCCATAAAGAATGTAAAATAAGCTCTATCACTTGAGTCATAGTCCATCTCATAATCAACCATCCAATTTGGTCTCTTTCTTGTTCTTGGATTTCTTTGATTATGATCATGAACTTCTTCTACTGGTTCTTCTTGTTCATCTTGTGATGAGCTCTCTCCATGCTCATAGTAAAGCTGAATAGGGACTTCAGCTTGTTCTTCCTCAAGATGTACAGGAATCTGCTGATTCACAGTGATCTTTTCTTCAAATGTCTAAGTCTTCTTTTCGTCAAAGATTACATCACGACTTACCACCACCTTCTTGTCAAAGGATCATAGAGCTTGTATGCCTTAGAAGTCTCGCTTACTCCCAGGAACACACACTTTAAAATTTTGTCCTCAAGTTTCTTCCTTTTTTCATCAGGAAAGTGTGCATATGCTATGCACCCAAAGATTCTAAAGTGGTCTACTGCAGGCTTTTTTCCGCTCCATGCTTCTTGTGGAGTCATATCTCTAACAGAAAAAGTAAGGCTCTGGTTGAGAATGTGAACGGACCATACGACAGCTTCTGGCCAGAATTCCTTCGGGACTTCTCCTTTATTTAGTAAACTTCGAACTATGTTGAGAATGGTCCTGTTTTTCCTTTAGGCCACACAATTTTCTTGTGGTGTATATGCTGCTGTTAATTACCTCCTTATGCCCTTCTCTTCACAAAACTCTCCACTCTGTCAGTTCTTAAAGCCTTCACTCTTCCTCTAGTTTCAGTCTTCATAGTAGCATAAAATTTCTTGAAGCAATCAAAGGCTTCTGATTTGGCATGCAAGAAGTAAATCCATGTTTTTCTACTAAAGTCATCAATGAGAGTCATGAAATATTTCTTGTTACCATTTGAAGCTGGAGAGATTGGACCACATATGTCTGAATGAATCAACTCCAAAATTGCTTAAGTTCTTTTTGATTTTTCGGATGGAAAAGAATTTCTTTCATGCTTTGCTACTACACAGCTCTCGCAAATTTCTGTTGGAGGAGTAATGTCTGGCAACCCAGTCACCATCTTCTTTGAAGACAACGTCTTTAATCCTTTGAAGTGTAGATGACTATACCTAAAATGCCAAAACCAGTTGATATCTTCTTTCTTCACCATCAAACTTCTCGCAACGATACTTAACGTCAATGGATATAGACGGTTGGTGGTCATCTTCATCTTAGCAATTGATCCTCTTTTGGAGTCATAAATCTCACATTCATCATTTTAGAATGTGATCACATACCCCTTTTCTTGTAACTGACCGATATTAAGTAAGTTGGCCTTCAGATCAGGAATGTAGAATACATTAGAAATTGACTCTACAAAGCCATTTCTAGTCTTGATATCTACGGTTCCTTTCTCCATCACTTGGATAGTTGAATTGTTTCCAAGACAAATCGTAGTATGAAAATTTTCATCCAGAGTTGAGAAGAATTCCTTACAACCTGTCATATGGTTGCTGCATCCAGAGTCTATGGCCCATACACCTTGATCTGCAACCTTCATAGCATGGAATGACATTAACAATGTTTTTGTTAGGTTATGGAGCCTGCTCTCTTATTTATAGCTTGGTCAATGGTTATATCTGGTAAAGCTATATCCGACAAAGCTATACATGGTAAATAGCTATATATAGTAGATGGTTAAATCTGGTAAAGCTATATACAGTAAACTGAACCATATATATATCCCGTCCGGCAGAGCTTTGAAAATATACTTTCTATTCTCTGTATTCTCTCTTATACATACTCATCAATACAAATCCTTTAGCCAGAATTCTTGTTGCATTTTCTCTCTCCTATTTCTTTGTGTTTATCTAGATCGAGTGTGTGCGTTGTTGTGCGATCTTAACAACTGGTATCAGAGCTATGCGGAAGTCACCACGATCTGTGAAGATTGAAAGTTCAAAGATTGGAATTGAGAAGTTCGATGGATTCGATTTCGGTTTCTAGAAGATGTAGATAGAAGATTATCTGTACCAGAAAGATCTTCACGAACCCCTATTGGGGGTGAAGCCGGATACCATGACCATGGAATAGTGAAAGCTCAAGGATCGACAAACCTGAGGGCTAATCCGGTTGATGCTATCCAGAAACGTGGCATTCAACATTATCAAGGAGAAGACAATGTCAGATATGTTGAAGGCGTTGTCAAATATGTATGAAAAACCGTCTGGCTATGAACAAGGTGTATTTGATGTGGAGATTGTTCAATCTACAGATGTCTGAAGGTGGATCTGTTGTTGATCATATAAATGAATTCAATATGATCGTAAGTCAACTGAGTTCGGTGGAAATTAATTTCGAAGATGAAATTAAAGCGTTGATTTTGATGTCATCTTTACCCGAGTCATGGGATACTGTTGTTGCCGCAATCAGCAGTTTCCGAGGATCTGATAAACTGAAGTTTGATGAAATTCGAGATGTAGTTCTCAGCGAAAGTATTCGCAAACGAAAAATTGGAGATTCATCAGGCAATGCTCTCAGTGTTGATCGAAGGGGAAGAAGTAAATCAAAGAGCTCAAAGAAACATGGGCGATCAAAATCAAAGAACCGAGGAAAATCTCCAAACAAACCCAACATAACGTGTTGGAGTTGTGGAGGAAAAGAACACTTTCGGACAGATTGTACAAAACTGAAGAAGAAGCAGAATCATAAATTTGAAGATGATGATGATTTTATATATACAACAGAAGATACTGAAGACGTTTCAATCCTTAGTGTGGACAGCCCAGCTGAATCCTAGATTTTGGATTCAGGTGCATCATTCCATTCGTCTCCAAGCAAGGAATTGTTTCGAAATTTCAAATCAGGAAATTTCAGGAAGGTGTATCTTGCCGACAACAAAAGTTTGAAGATTGAAGGGAAGGGAGATGTCTCCATACAAACTCCAGCAGAAAATCAGTGGACATTACAAGATGTCAAATACATTCCTGGTCTCAAGAAGAACCTGATCTCTATTGGTCAGTTGGATAGCACAGGCTATGCAGCAGAGTTTGGAGAGAGTTCATGTAAGATTGTGAAGGGTGCCATGGTTGTTGCACGTGGCACAAAATCCGGAACCTTATATACTACTGCAGAGTGTATAAACATGACTGCTACTGCTGAGAGTACTTCCAATTCAAGTCTATGGCACAATAGACTTGGACATATGAGTGTCAAAGGAATGAAGATGCTTTACTGCAAAAAGAGCTTTAGAAGGCTTAAAATCTGTTGATATGGGTCTTTATGAGAGCTGTGTTATGGGCAAACAAAAACGAGTTAGTTTCACAAAGACTGCCAGAGAATCGAAGAAAGTGCAGACGTCTGGGGACCATTTCCAGTTTCATCACTTGGTGGATCAAGGTACTACATCACCTTCATCGATGACTTCAGCAGGAAGGTATGGGTTTACTTTCTGAAACGCAAGTCAGATGTGTTTGCCACCTTCAAGAAGTGGAAAGCTGAAGTTGAAAATCAAACCGACTTGAAGATCAAATGCCTGAGGTCTGACAATGAAGGAGAGTACAACAAATCGGAGTTTAAAATATTTTGTGCAGCTGAGGGAATTAGATTAATAAGAACAATTCCCGGTAAGGCAAGACTAAATGGTATTGCAGAAAGGATGAACAGAACATTGAATGAGCGAGCAAGAAGCATGAGGATTCATTTTGGACTACCAAAGACATTCTGGGCTGATGCTGTGAACACAGCAGCATATTTGATTAATAGAGGATTGTCAGTACCCTTGAAGTTCAAATTGCCTGAAGAAGTATGGACAGGAAAAGAACTTAAGTACTCTCACTTGAGAACTTTTGGTTGTACTGCATATGTTCATGTTGATCCAGAGAAGAGAGATAAGCTTGATGTTAAGGCTGTGAAATGCTACTTCATAGGCTATGGCTCTGACATGTTCGGGTACAGGTTTTGGGATGACAAGAATAGGAAAATCCTAAGACACTGCGATGTGACCTTTCATGAAAATGTCCTGTACAAGGAAAAAGAGAAGATAAACTTATGACACTACAAAGCAAGTGGGAGTTGAACTTGAGTGGAAGGAAAATTCACGCAGTGATGTTACAATAGAAGCTTAAGAAACTCCTAGTCCTGTTGCTGAAGAACCAGACGTGGAGCAAGTTACACCTGAGAAGGTGTTAAGGAGATCATCCAGAACTATCAGAGCACCAGATAGATATTCACTCTCATTACATTATCTGTTGCTGATTGATGAAGAAGAACTAGAGTCCTTTGATAAGGCCCTACAAGTGGAAGATTCAACCAAGTGGGAGCAAGCCATGGATGATGAGATGCTCTCACTTGAAAAGAATAAAACGTGGGTGCTGAATGTGTTACCTACAAGAAAGAGAGCTCTGTTGAACAAATGGGTGTTTAGAATCAAAGCTGAACCAGATGGCAAAATAAGGTTTAAGGCTCGGTTAGTAGTTAAAGAATAATCACAAAGAAGAGGCATTGATTATGCTAAGATCTTTTCTCCGGTTGTGAAATTAACTACTATCCGAATTTTGCTGAGTATTGTTGCATCAAAGAATTTGCACCTTGAGCAAATGGATGTAAAAATAGTGTTTTTACATGGAGATCTAGATGAGGAGATCTATATGCAACAACCAGAAGGGTTTGCAGCTCCAGGCAAGGAGCACATGGTGTGTAAGCTCAATAAGAGCTTGTATGGATTGAAACAAGCACCAAGACAATGGTACAAGAAGTTTGACTCCTTCACGTGCAAGAGTCGTTTCCACAGGAGTGAAAAGGATCAGTGTTGCTACCTCAAGAAATACACTGATTCTTATGTGTTTCTACTACTGTATGTGGATGATATACTAATTGTTGGATCAAGTATGAGGGAGATAAACCACTTGAAGGCAAGCTTGTCTTCAGTATTTGAGATGAAAGATTTGGGTGCAGCGAAGCAGATTCTTGGGATGAGAATTTCTCAAGATAGATCTGCTGGCACATTAAATCTATCCCAAGAGCAGTACATTGAGAAGGTGTTGTCCAAATTCAAGATGAATGATGCTAAACCTAGGACTACCCCCTAGCAAATCATATTAAATTGTCAAAGGGGCAATCTCCCAAGACAGTTGAGGAATGTGAGCACATGGCATCAGTTCCGTGCACTTCTGCAGTTGGGAGTTTGATGTATGCTATGGTCTGCACTAGACATGACATAACACATGCAGTGGGAGTTGTTAGCAAGTACATGGCAAATCTAGGGAAAGAACATTGGGAAGCTGTGAAGTGGCTTCTGAGATATTTAAGAGGTACATCCAATACTTCACTTTGTTATGACAATGGCAGAGTAGTTCTGCAAGGTTTTGTGGATGCTGATATTAGTGGAGATGTAGACTCTAGCAAGAGCACATCTGGATATATCTACACTATAGATGAAACAGCATTGAGTTGGATGTCCAAGCTTCAGAAATGCGTCGCTCTTTCATCTACTGAAGCTGGAATAGAGATGATATGGATGACAGACTATCTAGAAAAATTAGGCATAAAGCAGTGCAAGAAGATTCTTTATACAGACAATCAGAGTGCCATACAGCTGGTGAAAAACTCAGTCTATCATTCAAGGACAAAACACATTAGAAGGCGATACCATTTCACTCGCAGGTTAGTGGAAGAAGGTGATATGTGTTTAGAGAAGATAGATGGTGCAAAGAATCTAGCAGACATGTTGACAAAATGTGTTGATGTTGGAAAATTAAGGTTATGCAAAGCCTTAATTGGGATAGTGTAGTAATCATTTGAGAATGAAATTCTTGGTTGATTGGATCAGTCTCCAAGTGGGAGAATTGTTAAGTTATGGAGCCCGCTCTCTTATTTATAGCTTGGTCAACGGATATATCCGGTAAAGCTATATATGGTAAATTTTTATATATAGTAGATAGTTAAATCTGGTAAAGCTATATACATTAAACTGAACCATATATATATCCCGTCCGGTAGAGCTTCGAAAATGTACTTTCTATTCTCTGTATTCTCTTTTATACATACTCATAAATACAAATCCTTTAGCCAGAATTCTCCTTGCATTTTCTCTCTCCTATTTCTTTGTGTTCATCTAGATCGAGTGTGTGCGTTATTGTGCGATCCTAACAGTTTCTTCTTTTCTTTTCTCCACAAAGTTGGATTGATCTCTTCTTTTCTTTTGGAGCCTAGTATAACATTCATTTTTGTAATGTCCAAGGCGTCAACATTTGTAGCATTCCACCTTAGACTTGTCAAAATGTCTCTTGCCTTTATTGTCATAATCGTCTCTGACTAGATCTGCTGACCTGCCAACATCTCCACTTCTTTCTCGACCGCCTCTTCCATGACCTCTGCCTCTTCTTTGCCCTCTACCTCTGGAGCTTGAAGTTTCACTTGGTGTGGATATCTTTAAGGTTGTCATCTCCTCTATTGCACTTGTACGATTGAGCTTCTGTTCATGTACTAGCAGGGAGCTTTGGAGTTCATCTATTTGCGTCTCTTGGACATTGTTTGCTTCTTCAATAGAACATACAATGTAATCGAACTTTGGAGTTAGAGATCGCAAAATCTTTTCTATAACCGCAACATCTGTGATTGAATCACCATGCATCCTCATTTTACTTGCAAGACTCGTATCCTTGCCAATATAATGATTCACCGTTTCTCCCTTTTGCATTTGGAGAATTTCAAAGTCTCTTCTAACCGCCTGAAGTTGAGCACGCTTTACTCTCGTTGAGACTTGATACTTCCTTCTCATAGAATCTCAAATTTCCTTGGATGTCTTCTTCTGCAGCATTGTTTCCAAATTAGTCTGATCAATGGACTGGAATAAATAGTTCTTGACCTTCAGGTCCTTCAACTTCGATGCTACCAATCGTTGCTGTTGAACAGCTGAGAGTACCTCGCCTTCATTTGGCTCTACATAACCCGTCTCCACAATATCAAAAAACTCCTTTGATTTGAGAAAATTTTCCATCAACATGAATTTCCTAGGTTCAAGAAGGATTGAATATGCGAGTTAAGGAGAGAATGACAAAACACTTTCTCAACCAGAATGCATCAACAAAACAGCCCGCCCTTACATATGGATCGTCGTGGCATGAACTTTGTCAAGAAATTACGGGACTTCCTATTGATCTTGATTAGTTCCAGCTTGTTGAGAGTTCTCTTTTCTTTCTAGACCGGACCCTTTTTTAGACCGTCTCCTGAAAGACCTTATCCCGCATGTGCTTTCGGAGCCCCACACTCATTCAATGACTTGCTTGTGATTGCAGCCATTCCCCGAAAAGGGAGAGAGGAGGGAATCGCCATCTCCCAATGATCATAGTGATCATCAAACCTCGGGATGGCAGGCTGAACGTAGCTCTCAACTTGTCTTTCTACTTCCATTCTTGCTGCTGCAAGATCGCTCTAATCCCAGTTGTTGGTGACAATAGAGAAATTTGGTAGAATTCTTTGAGAGAAAAGAACTTTGAAAACTACGAAGGAATGCTTGTTTGATTTTCTATGCTTTCCACCAATGCCAACATACATATATATAGGTAATTTGGGACATTCCCCATTACCATCCATTATCCAAAAAACATGCACCTATTTAATTAGGAACTAATAAATCTATTCATACATGTACTTATACATGTATCTATACATGTACAAGTGTGACCCTTCAACACATGTATCTATTCATACATGTATCTATACATGTACAAGTGTGACCCTTCAACATATGTATCTATTCATACATGTATCTACTAGTGACCTTTCAACACATCATGTATCTACTAGTAACCCTTCAACACTTTTGAACCTTATGTGCAACAAACGTCACAATTAGTACATGTAATTAAGGTAAGAAAAGAAAGTAGTTTATTAAGTATCTTGCAGTTATATTCGCTCCCAAATCCAGCCATGAAATTCAAGTAGATTTCTTGCTTAAAAAATGGGAAGGAATCTCAAAAAACATGGTGAGGAAACCCGTGGGAAGCAAATTCCAAAGAAATTGTAGACTCTTTCGAACACTTTTCCCCAGCTCCAGCAACAGCGGAAACTTCATTACTACAAAAATGGTTATTGGAAGAAGCGTCACCAAACACAAAAGGCATTTCGCTCACACCATGTTGGTCGATTTAATAATGAGCACGATGGCCACTGCGAACGCAATCATCGTGCTCGCCACCGACAAGAACAACAGATTGAATCCCAAGGACAGTTGAATTGGCAATTCATGTAAAAAAGAATCGATCTCAAAAGGCGAGGTCAAAATCAAGAGAAACATAACCAAGGAGGAGAGCGATGAGATGAGGGAGATGATGTCCATGGTGGTGAACAACATGTAGATAGGTTCAGAGAGGAGAACCGGAGTGCCAGTTTTGGAGTTGAGGACAGCAACAGCGGAGCAAGACTCGGAGGTTTTCTTGATCCATTCTTTGCTTTTATCAAGTATATTCTGTTGAGTTTCATCGAAGAACTCACGGGGTTTCCAACCGTCGTTGCTATAATGCATGTTGTAAGGGTGCGGAATCATTTCGTGGATGCGATCGAACCAGTCGATCTCATTTTGAAGCTGTATTGCTGGACCAAAGGTGGAATGATTGAGGAATTTAGTGATTCCAACATGGTGCAATACTTAGCCCAACAAGTCGATCCTCTTGGCCATTTTGTGCAAGATAAGAACTCGGCGTTGAATCCATTCAAAGATGTTGAGTTGTCGGTGTGCAATGATGACATGTAGAATGTTTTTGTCGTTTGTTTTTTATGGTGTTAATATAATACATGCGGAAGCAATTTGGATCTTAGGCACTTTTAGAACATCAATTATAGTAAATAACTACCATGTTCATAAGTATTAAAACTTAATGAGTTTAGATACTAACCTTTTGTAGTCAAACTCCTTTTTTCCCACGAACTGGTTTCGAACCACCACTAGTGTCTTCTCCACTATCCTCCGGCCTTAGAACGGGATTGTGGAATTCGGTGAGTGACTAAACTTGGGAGGGATTTTATATATATGTAGAGAGTGTTTGTGAGAGGTTTTTCTCAAGGTTTTTCACCAAGAAGAAGAAGACCTTCCATGTACCATGATCGCTCTATTTAAATAGTCATGTTTGCATGTTCATGCAAATTTGAGATCACCAAATTTTGACACTTAAAATTCCACTCAAATGTTTGGGATTATGTGGCAAACATGCATGTTTGAGTTAACCAAATTTTGACACTCAAAGTTCCACTCATACTTGTGGGGTTTATTTGGCCAGCATGCAAGTTTGGTTAAACCAAATTTTGACACCTCAAAATTCCACTAACATGGATTTTTCCACTAAATGAAGCCAACATTTTAATTCAACAATTAATTTGAATAATAAATTTCAAATTAGAGTAACATTAAATGATTAATTAAACTATTTAATTAATATTTAATATTAATTCAAATGTCAATCCCAATCCAATCTTACAAATAATTGATTAAGATATTTAAATCTTATTTAAATATCTCAGATTCTCTCTTTTTGTTTAATTCGTAAATAAAACAAAAATGTGTTTAAATATATCGTATATATGTAGCGCATATTCCCTAATTTGAATTCGAACACTTCGAACTCACTCGTCACACTGTTCTATGGTTTAGTTCGATATGAGCTAGCAGAAGGACCTAATGGACCTATAGATCATGGGCTCCAACGATCCAAGATTAACCGGTTAAACTCATTAACCTTGTTAACCAACATTTGTTAACTACTAGGACACTCCACTATAGCCTAGTAGTTGCACTCCCCTCACTATAGATATATTTATGTCCATTTGATATAACCATGATTAGTAAGTCGATCATTCACAGGTTGTTCGTAACTAGAGTGGGTCAATTTACCATTTTACCCCTAAAGTTACTTCTTGTTCCTTATGTCTCACTGATCTCTAATAAACAATTGGTTTGTGGTTCAACCAGTAAACCGAATCCCTCTCAGGCTAATGAGAGGGTGGGGCCCCTTGTTCAAGACCTAGAGTCAGTGCTTAAGGGAACTACCTCTCTTCTATCCCTAAAAGTGGGTAGGAGTGAATTCCATCTTGCACCCCACGTCCCTAGCCATTCACCCAGTCTTACCCCTGAAATGGGAGGCCTATTGAGTCGGCGAACTAGAGCCACTCTCACCCATGCAAATCTAAGGATAATTCCGAATAAACATGAGTTCATGGTTAGCTCAGGATTAAAACCGAGTTACCTAGGTTATCGAATGAAAGAAAATCAGTCTCAACAGTAAATGACATTATAAAGTGAGAGTGGTTTTCTTCATGGTCCGATCTTATGCAATACTCATTGCATAGGACGCCCCCACTCACATGTCTTCACATGTATAATTTAGTGATCACATTGTTTATATCATATACAAAAGTGGGCCGCATCCATAGTGTCCCCAGAATAAGGTACTCAGCCTTATCCTTATACTATATATACTTGAACTTGATCCACTCTTTTGTCTCTACATATAGTTCAAGTAATCATACTATAGCCAGAGTGTTCTTAGTTTATTGGATTTAGATTAATGATCGTAAAGTTCACTTTATTCAATAACAATCTTTACTGAATAAACAACAATAACAACTTTATTGAAAATAGAATATATTTTTGTTTACAAACTATGAGTTTTTGGACATAAAACCCAACAGTTGTCACGTAGTCCACAGCCTGTGGGTGGGCTTTGATGATCCTTTCGACCACTTCTATTATTCCCCTGGTTGCGGCCAGTAACAGTGGCGTCTCATGGTGGTCCATGTATTCAATCTTTTTACCATCGGCTGTACGGTCTTTTGCTTGTTCTAATACGTTAACACGAGTGCTGTTGGGCTCCCATTTTTCCCCACAACATGACAAATCTATGTTCGAATCTGTGTCCACCCTGTGTTTTAAATGTCATAATTAATATATATATATATATACACTTTTTTTTTTTTTTTTTTTTTTTTTTTTTTTTTTTTTTTTTTTTGTTAAAAACATGTTTTAGAGTTAGAGAAAGAAGACCTCGCATGATTAATCTCCCAACCAACCTCTTCAAACTTTGTCTAACGTTTGCACCTGCCACGCACAAACGATCCTTGAGTACTTGTTTTTGATTGAATACGAGTAAAATTAAGAATTTTTCATTTTTAAGAGTTTAAAATGTTAGGAATGATATTATCTACTTTGAGCTTAAGCTCTCATGATTTTGCTTTGTGCTTCTAGAAACGTTTCATAGATGTATTCCTTACTTATAAACCCATGAATATTTTCTAAATTAGGGTGGGTGGAACTCCTCCCAATTATGTTTATGTTTAGCGACAAATCCTGGTTATAGATCAATTCTCCCCAAAATCCCTTCACGTATCCACTCTCAAAAATGTGTGGCATATTGGCCAGCACGTGGAGAGCCGTCTGGTTTTTTGAATCCTTCATCTCCAACAGTGACTTGTCGAAATCCACCAACATCATAACCATCTCTGCGATAAAAGCTTTGAATTATATGTATTAAACCTTTGAATTACCTTCAATTATGGTAACAAAAACTGAGACACTAACCAAAGTTCTCGCTTTGAATGGCTTCATGAATGATTGGAGTAGTACCATCTGCCATCCAATTTAGGGGAGATCGAGTGTAATAATCTTCACATTCATTCAAAATATATTCAACGATCTGAAGTTGCCCATATCTGGCTGCCCTATACAAAGGCGTTTCACCCCGCTTGTTCAACGCCAACAAATCCTCCTTCCTGAACTCAACCAAAAGCTTGAAAGCATCCAAATTCCCCGCAGTGGCAGCTTCATGTAGAGGTGTGTTTTCAGCGGAGCTTTTCCAATGCTCTGTGTAATCCATCTCCATCACCTGCTCAAGAATTGTTTTTAAAGGTTCTTTTTTTCCACTGTACACTGCCAAATGAAACGCCGTGTCTCGATTGCTAGTGATCGGAAACACTAACTGCCTCGCACCCTTACATACCTCCAGCAGACGCCTCCATTCTCCCCTCAACACTAGCTTGTATAACTGTTTTTTCTCCTCGTACAGACCCATATCTTCTTTGGGTTTTGGTTTCTTTTTTTGTTCAACAACACCCCAAATCTATTTTATACAAAAAAAAAAAAAAAAAAAAAAAAAAAAAAAAAAAAGGTGAAATGTCGTACTGAACTTGAGTTGCGTTCCTATCTCCTTTTGCAAAAAATTTCAGAAATTATAAGTAAACTTAGCATCTCGACTATCACTTTTACATATAACTGGGCCCATTGATCTACTCGATAAGTGGCTGTACCTAGAATGAAGTAGGTTGTCTTGGTAAATCTATCAACAGTGACCCAAATGACATTAAAGCTATCCATCCTATCCGAATTTTCCTAGCTCGACGATCTTAGTATCGGAGTTCAGTCTCGACGGTAGAGGGAAGTGGAGGCTCTGATAGCACTATCCACGCTGCCCAAGTCTGGTGAGTTACCTAGATTGTCTACAGTTACCGTGGTGTCCAGGTTTCTAGGGCGAATCATGGTAGCTTAGACTTGAACTCATTCATCTTTAGGATGATGGATGTTACCCTCGATCGAAAATATGTCAAAACAAGTAAAAGAGGCAAAGGAACACTTTAAGGGTAGAGATCTTATGGAGCAAAGAAAGGTTGAGCACTTAGCTTTTCAAATCTCTTTGTTGTATGAAAAAGCATACAATGTCATGAGTATTGACAGGGGAGAAAGCACTTAACTAGCTTCCTAAATTTTCTCCTCAAGTTAAGGAACCGCTATCTTCCTAATTAAAGCATAAAACTTAATCTACAACCATAAAACTTTGTTGGTCCACAATTTGGCAACTATTACCAATTCTATTGTAGTTGCTCTGTTATAACTTATTCTACTAAGTCCACTAACAATTCTTCTAAAGTTATAGTTACTCATGAGTCAGTAACTTATTCTACTAAATCTACTAATAATTCTCGTAAAGTTCCTCAATAAGTTAGTACTTATTCTATAAGTCAAGTTTATAAGCTCATAATCTCCTCCGTAAACTTGACTTTGATCAAGATTCTTCACTCCCAACAATTCCCACACCTCTTCAAACTTAATCCTTGCTAGGACTTTGGTTTAAATTTTCACACGTTGCTCTCTAGTGCATATGAACTCCACAACAATTTATCTCTTCTCAACACACTCACAGATGAAGTAGAAGTGAGTGTCAATGTGTTTGCTGCGTCCGTGAAATACTGAATTCTTCATCAGAGAAATCGCAGATTTGTTGTCGACGTAGAGAGTTACCAACTTTAGTTCACTTCTAGTCACCTCTCTCAACAAATTTCTCAGTCACAATGCTTGACACGACGCCGCAGGTGCTGCAATGAACTCGGTCTCACAGGAAGATAGTACCACAATTTACTGCTTCTAAGATTTCCAAGAGATCAAATTTTCGTTGAGATAAAACGTCATTCATGCGGTGCTTTTTCTATCGTTAATATCTCTAGCTAAATCACTATCAGTAAAATCGACTAATTCTTTAGGACCACACCCTCTTTGATACTTCAACCCATAGCTTGTGGTTCCCTTCACATAGTGGAGAATGTGCCTAACCGTTTGATGATGCATCATAGTGGGCTTTTCCATGTACCTACTCACTATTCCAACAACATATGAAAGGTCTAGACGGGTATGAGTCAAGTACCTTAGACTTCCAATGACACACCTATACTCAATGGAATTCATCATGCTTCCTTCAACATCTTTCCCGATTTGTAACTTTGCTTTCATGGAATACTTGGTCGAGTTGGCATTGTGGTGGATTGGGCTCTAGGAATGGCCAGTGGGTTACGTGTTGGATCCTTTTTTGAATCTTTTCTCCGGTAACTTTTCTCTCTACTCTGTAACGTCGTCTCGACATTCGTTTCATATCGATTCTTTTGATTTTGCGTTGTCTCTCCTTCCTCTTCACTTCTCTTGTAATTGTTTGGCTCGTAAGGAGCTAATACACGTAGATCTTTGAGGGGTTATAAGATCTGAAATCCAATCCTCTCTTCAGATGACATACAACGTGTATGGGGTGTGGAAACTTACCCCTTGCATGGTACAAGCCACAGTGATCCTTTTCGTGGCAAAATTTTATGGTGTCGGTAGTGTGGCTAAAGATGGGTGGGAGCGTGGCGATTCGTGGACAAACGGAAGAGCTCCCACAACACTTGACTTGTGCTCGAGTCCTACCAAAGAAGATCTTGTGCAATATGAAGAAGGTTGGAATACTTAAAAAAGTCTTGTCTAGAGTTTCTACAAATGTAGAATTGTTACTTTGGGATTTTTTTTTTTTTTTTTTTTTTTTTTTTTTTTTTTTTAATGAAGTGATTTGATTTAGTTTGTCAAGCTGTGATTTGATTAAGTAATTACTGGTTATTATTTTTCTTGAGTTGTTTTGGGTTGTTTGGTCGATTTATGTGGCTACTTCAATTTATCAAAGGATATAATGTTGATGATATATTGATTTTAGTTTTCTATTTTTTAGAGCCTGGTCACCTTCAAAAGTAGCCCTTTTTCAGGATAAAAGGAGAGATATGGGGACCGAGAGTAGTTCTATAAGGTTTCAAAAAAATAATAAATAAATAAATATCAATAATAATAATAATAATAATAACTTGTGCGGTCACCGAAAAACGTGCAAGTCTCGGAGATCCCGCACCTTCAATGAAACCACAACCATACCGGATGTCCTACACTTCAGCAAACCCTTAGATCTCACTTGTAAGAAAAGGAAACTCAAAATGCCGAGAGAAAAGGATGGATGACGAACAATTTTGTTTCATCGGACAAAAATGCCAACGAAACAGAGATCTTAAATTTAGAAAACGAAAGACGAGCAAACACGCAGATGATTAATACGACCATTATTCTAGGAAAATGAGGGCGAGCTCAACGAGTCTAGTATGGTTTCAGAATGTGTAATAAGAGTGCCAACAAGGATGAGTTGAAGAAAAACAATAACGTCGGAAAATCTCATGTTTTTACAAGTAGATAAAAAGATAGTGCAACACCATGCTAAGAGAGGACTAACGAGCCAAGAAGCCAAGAAGCGGACGTTCATTAATATTCAGAAAGTTTAAATAGAATACAAGCTATCCGCTAAGAGAAAATATATTTCATAAGTAACTTTATATCATAAATCAAATTTCTTAACGATCAACCATTTCCGTCTTGATCCGTCTTTTTTTTTTTTTTAAGGTTATTACGTAAATAAATAAATAAATGATTGATTAACTTGCACTACATTGTTATCAAGAACATATAAACAAACAACACTTATCACTGTTTTCTTCTTTGGGTTATAAAGGTTGTTTTTTTGTTTTTTTTGGCAGAACATATAGAAAACATTTGCTTCAAAATGGAAAAGGAATTTTGTTCCTTCTTGAAACAAGCTATTTTTTATTCTTTGGATCACGTGGCTTCCCACACTTTACTCTACACCACTTTAGCTTTACAAAAAGAGAAATAAGTACTTTAACTTTTAAACCAGTTTGGTTTATTGAATAACATTTTCCCCTTTTTCATATGTAAGATATTGATTATTTTATTGGTTAGTTTCAATTTCATATTCTATAATCTATAATATCTACACGAAATAAGGGTGATTATAGGAGAGAAAATATTTTTATATGCTAATAAATAATTTCCATATAAAACCATAATTATTATAAAAGAGTATTACAATTATTTCAACTTTTATATTCCATTCCATTGTCTATTGAACTCTACTTCGACATATAATAATCTTTACATTATTATTTTTTTATTATATTTTGAAGGTACATTTACGCATATTTTAAAATTATAGTTGAATAATGATTCTGAAAAATATAAATGTTAAGTAATACTCACCTATGTTAAGTAATACTCGGTAAGTGACTTCATTACTACAATTAGGAAATGTAATCATGTGTAATTGTGTTTGGGACCTATCATAAAACATCATTCCATGCCAAGTCTCAACTTCCAGTCCAAGTAGAATTGGATGTGTAGTACTACTCTACACTCGGCTCATGTGAAAAATTTTCTAGACGTGCTCCTGTGAGACCTGTGTCTTGAAGAATGTCTAAAAAAATTTCCTTGGAGACATAAATATTTATTTTCTAGATCGAGAAGATTCAATGCCAATAACAAAGTGAATAACAAAGTGAATAAAGAAAGTATTTATAGTAAGCGGGAGAAGGAAGTATGTCAAATACGTCCTATGGCTCCACCACTAGGTTGCACTATGAGGTTCCCATGTTCCACCTGCATGTTGCCCTAGAGCAACTACCCATTCGGAGGGTCGTAACATGGGAGTCGAAACAACGCAAACTCCATAAATGGATAGGATTTCTTAGGTCCGTTCCCAACTTTGGCTTTTTCATTCGATAGCATTGTTGGGACCGATCTATGAGGTCTGAAAATGGCGGGTCACACTTACGAAGAAATACTAAGAGTTGGTATATTCTTGACCAAAACAACGATAACTAAGAACACTATAGGAACAAGAGTTATTCTGGGAATAGTGTTTAAGTCAAGAATGTCTTGGTTTAGTGAATGAGTGATGGACTGCCCCTCGGTAGCAGTTGCTCTAACTCACTAAAGTATCATTGCAAATTAATAATGATTTGGGTACATTATTACATTTGCTAAAACTGATTGGATTAAACAGGATTAAAGTTAAATCACTAATAGAATTTTCTTTATATCACAGCATGACAAACTCAATAGTACAATTACTCGCTTCTGAGAAATTAAACGGCGACAACTACACAACTTGGAAATCAAACCTAAACACAATACTGGTCATTGATGATTTAAAGTTTGTTTTAACTGAGGAGTGTCCTCCAAACCCCAGCTCAAATGCAAATCGAACAGTTCGGGATGCGTATGACAGATGGATAAAGGCAAATGATAAAGCCCGAGTGTACATTCTAGCCAGCATATCTGATGTTTTGGCTAAGAAACACGATGTTATGGGTATTGCTAAAGAGATTATGGAATCTCTAAAAGGGATGTTTGGACAACCATCCTTCTCCCTTAGACATGAAGCCATAAAATACATTTACAACTGCCGTATGAAAGAAGGGACCTCAGTTAGAGAACATGTCNTCCTGGACATGATGGTCCATTTCAATGTGGCAGAAGAAAATGAAGCTGTCATTGATGAGAAGAGTCAAGTCAGTTTTATCATGATGTCTCTTCCAAAGAGCTTCTTCCAGTTCCGCACCAATGTGGTAATGAACAAAATATAATATAACTTGACTGCTCTTCTCAATGAGCTACAGACTTATCAGTCCCTCTTAACGAACAAGGGACAAACAGGAGAAGCAAATGTTGCTATCTCCAAGAAATTACTACGAGGATCGTCCTCCAAAAATAAGTCTGGACCTTCAACTTCTAAAAGTGTTTTGATGAAGAAGAAGGGTAAAGGGAAAAATAAGATTCCTACTAACCGCAAACTCAAGGTTCAAAAAGCAGATAAAGGAAAATATTTCCATTGCAACGAAAACGGGCACTGGAAGAGAAACTACCCAAAATACCTTGCAAAGAAGAAAGCCGAAAAGACACAACAAGATAAATATGATTTACTCGTTGTAGAAATATGTTTAGTAGAGTATGACAACTCAACTTGGATACTAGATTCAGGGGCGACTAATCATATTTGTTCTTTTTACCAGGAAACTAGCTCCTGGAGAATGCTTGCGGACGGCGAGATAACACTCAGGGTTGGAACAAGAGAGGTTGTCTCAGCAAGATCAGTAGGAAATTTAAAGTTGTTTTTTGGAGATAGATTCATTATATTAGATAATGTACTTTTTGTTCCTGAAATAAAAAGAAATCTAATATCTATCTCTTGTTTATTAGAACAATTGTATAAAGTATCTTTTGAAATCAATGAAGTGTTCATTTGAAAAATAGGTATTCATAATTGTTCTACAAAACTAGAAAACAACTTATATATGTTAAAACCGAGCGAAACAAAAGCTATTTTAAATACCAAGATGTTTAAAACAGCTGAAACTCAAAATAAACAATAAAATATTTCTCCTAATACCTATCTTTGGCACTTAAGACTAGGCCACATTAATCTCAATAGGATTGAGAGATTGGTTAAAAGAGGGCTTCTAAATGAGTTAGAAGACAACTCTTTACCTCCATGTGAGTCTTGTCTTGAGGGTAAAATGACTAAACGATCATTTTCCGAAAAAGGTTATAGAGCCAAAGAAACCTTAGAACTCGTGCATACAAATCTTTGTGGTCCAATGAATGTCAAAGCACGAGGAGGGTATGAATATTTCATCAGTTTTATTGATGATTATTCAAGGTATGGCTATCTTTACCTAATGCATCACACGTTCGAAGCTCTTGAAAAATTCAGAGAGTATAAGACTGAGGTTGAGAATCTATTAGGTAAAACTATTAAACCACTTCGATCAGATCGAGGAGGAGAGTACATGGACTTAAGATTTCAGGACTATATGATAGAACATGGAATAAGATCTCAACTCTCAGCCCCTGGTATGCCTCAACAAAATGGTGTATCAGAACGGAGAAATAGAACTCTATTAGACATGGTTCGGTCTATGATGAGTTTCGCTCAATTACCCGATCCGTTTTAGGGATATGCAGTGGAGACTGCTAGATACATTTTGAATATGGTTCCTACTAAGAGTGTTTCAGAAACACCTTATGAGTTATGGAAAGGGCGTAAAGGTAGTTTACATCATTTTAGAATTTGGGGATGTCTAGCACATGTGTTGTTGCAAAATCCCAAGAAATTAGAACGCCGTTCAAAATTATGTCTATTTGTAGGATACCCCAAAGAGACGAAAGGTGGTTTGTTTTATGACCCTCAAGAAAATAGAGTGTTTGTATCAACAAACGCTACATTCTTAGAGGAAGACCACGAAAGAAATCATCAACCTCGTAGCAAACTAGTATTAAGTGAGATTTCTAAAGAAGCTATTGATAAAACAACAAGAGTTGTTGATCAAGCTAGTCCTTCAATAAGAGTTGTTGATGGAGCTGACACTTCTGATCAATTACATCCTTCTCAAGAGTTGAGAATGCCTCGACGTAGTGGGAGGATTATAACTCAACCCGATCGTTACTTGGGTTTGGCAGAAACTCAAGTCATCATACCTGATGATGGCATTGAGGATCCATTGACCTATAAACAGGCAATGAATGATGAAGATAGAGATCAGTGGATTAAAGCCATGAATCTTGAAATGGAGTCAATGTACTTCAATTAAGTCTAGGAACTTGTAGATCAACCAGATGGGGTAAAACCTATTGGTTGCAAATGGATTTATAAGAGGAAACGAGACCAAACCGGTAAGGTACAGACCTTTAAAGCTCGACTAGTAGCAAAGGGTTATACCCAAAGAGAGGGGGTGGACTATGAAGAAACCTTCTCTCCTGTTGTTATGCTTAAATCGATTAGAATACTCTTGTCTATTGCAACATTTTATGATTATGAAATCTGGCAAATGGATGTTAAGACAGCCTTTCTAAACGGCAATCTTGAAGAGAGTATCTATGTGGCTCAACCAGAGGGGTTCATTGAACAGGATCACGAGCAAAGGGTTTGCAAGCTTAAAAGATCCATTTATGGGTTGAAGCAAGCATCTCGATCCTGGAATATAAAGTTTGATACTGCAATCAAATCTTATGGCTTTAAACAGAATGTTGACGAACCTTGTGTTTATAAAAGGATAGTCAACTCTAAAGTAGCTTTCCTGGTGTTGTACGTTGACGATATCCTACTCATTGGAAATGATGTGGGATTTCTGACTTGACATTAAGCATTGGCTAGCGACACAATTCCAAATGAAAGATTTGGGAGAGGCTCAGTTTGTTCTTGGAATCCAAATTGTTCGGAATAGTAAGAACAAAACACTAGCATTGTCTCGGGCATCGTACATCGACAAAATGTTGATTCCATATAAGATGCAGGACTCCAAGAAAGGATTATTACCTTTCAGGCATGGAGTTCATTTGTCGAAGGAACAAAGTCCTAAGACACCTCAAGAAGTTGAGGATATGAGACACATTCCTTATGCATCAGCGGTTGGTAGTCTGATGTATGCCATGCTATGTACCCGACCCGACATATGCTATGCTGTGGGAATTGCCAACAGATATCAGTCCAATCCGAGACGTGCTCATTGGACTGCCGTTAAGAATATCCTCAAGTATCTTAGGAGAACAAGGGACTATATGCTAATGTACGGTACTAAGGATCTGATCCTTACAGGGTACACTGACTTAGATTTTCAGACCGATGTAGATTCGAGAAAATCGACATCAGGATCTGTCTTCACTCTGAACGGAGGAGCAATAATATGGAGAAGCATAAAGTAAGGTTGCATTGCTGATTCCCCATGGAGGATGAGTATGTTGCTGCTTGTGAAGCAGCGAAAGAATCTGTATCGCTTAGGAAGTTCTTAACTGATTTGGAAGTCGTTCCAAATATGCATCTTCTCATCACTCTTTATTGTGATAACAGTGGAGCAGTTGCAAATTCAAGAGAACCAAAAAACCATAAGCGAGGAAAACATATTGAGCGCAAATATCATCTCATAAGAGAGATTATGCAATGAGGAGATGTGATCGTCACACAGATAGCTTCAGAGCACAACATTGCTGATCCATTTACAAAGCCCCTTACGGCTAAAGTTTTTGAAGGGCACCTAGTGAGTCTAGAACTACGAGTTATGTAATCTAGGGCAAGTGGGAGAAATGGCATGAGTATGTGATGCCCTAGTTTATTGTATTTCTCTCTACTCAACGTTATAAAACCCCACTAGAATTTTAGTCCAAGTGGAAGTTTGTTGGGTTTTATGTCCTAAAACCCATAGTTTGTAAACAAAAACATATTCTATTTTCAATAAAGTTATTATGGTTGTTTATTCAGTAAAGATTGTTATTGAATAAAGTGAACTTTATGATCATTAATCTAAATCCAATAAACAAAGAATACTCTGGCTACAGTATGATTACTTGAACTATATGTAGAGACATAAGAGTAGATCAAGTCTAAGTATATAAGCAAAATGATCTATAGTATAAGGATAAGGCTGAGTACCTTATTCTGGGCACACTATGGATGCGGCCCACTTTTGTATATGATATAAACAATGTGATCACTAAATTGTACATGTGGAGACATGTGAGTGGGGGCATCCTATGCAATGAGTATTGCATAAGATCGGACCATGAAGAAAACCACTCTCACTTTATAATGTCGTTTACTGTTGAGACTGGTTTTCTTTTCATTCGATAACCTAGGTAACTCGGTTTTAATCTTGAGCTAACCATGAACTCCTATTTATTCGGAATTATCCTTAGATTTGCATGGGTGAGAGTGGCTCTAGTTCGCCGACTCAATAGGCCTCCCATTTCAGGGGTAAGACTGGGTGAATGGCTGGGGACGTGGGGTGCAAGACGGAATTCACTCCTACCCGCTTTTAGGGATAGAAGAAAGGAAGTTCCCTTAAGCACTGACTCCAGGTCTTGAACAAGGGGCCCCACCCTCTCATTGGCCTGAGAGGGATTTGGTTTACTGGTTGGACCACAAACCAATTGTTCATTAGAGGATCAGTGGGACTTAAGGAACAAGAAGTAACTTTAGGGGTAAAACGGTAAATTGACCCAGCTCTAGTTACGAACAACCTGTGAATGATCGACTTACTAATCATGGTTATATCAAATGGACAGAAATATATCTATAGTGAGGGGAGTGCAACTACTAGGCTATAGTGGAGTGTCCTAATAGTTAATGAATGTTGGTTAACAAGGTTAATGAGTTTAGCCGGTTAATCTTGGATCGTTGGAGCCCATGATCTATAGGTCCATTAGGTCCCTCTCCTAGCTCATATTGGACTAAACCATAGAACAGTGTGACAAATGAGTTCGAAGTGTTCGAATTCAAATTAGGGAATATGCGCTACATATATACGATATATTTAACCGCATTTTTGTTTTATTTATGAATTAAACAAAACTAGAGAATTGGAGATATTTAAATAAGATTTAAATATCTTAATCAATTATGTGTCGGAATTGATGGTGATTGGCATTTGAATTAATATTAAATATTAATTAAATAGTTTAATTAATCATTTAATGTTACTTTAATTTGAAATTCATTATTCAAATTAATTGTTCAATTAAAATGAAGAAAGTCAAAATGTTGACTTTATTTAATGGAAAAATCCATGTTAGTGGAATTTTGAGGTGTCAAAATTTGGTTTAACCAAACTAGCCAAATAAACCCCACAAGTTTGAGTGAAATTTTGAGTGTCAAAATTTGGTTAACTCAAACCATGCATGCTTGCCAAACATTTGAGTGGAATTTTGAGTGTCAAAATTTGGTGATCTCAAATTTGCTTGAACATGCAAACATGACTCTTTAAATAGAGTGATCATGGTACATGGAAGGTCTTCTTCTTCTTGGTGAAAAAAAAACTTGAGAAAAACCTCTCACAAACACTCTCTTCATATATACAAAATCCCTCCCAAGTTTAGTCACTCACCGGATTCCACAATGCCGTTCTAAGGCCGGAGGATAGTGGAGAAGACACTAGTGGTGGTTCGAAACCGGTTCGTGAGGAAAAAGAAGTTTGAACTACAAAAGGTTAGTATTCAAACTCATTAAGTTTTAATACTTATGAACATGCTAGTTATTTACTATAATTGATGTTCTAAAAGTGCCTAAGATCCAAATTGCTTCCGCATGTGTTATATTAACACCATCATAATCATTATGCCAAGTTGGAGGCTGTTTGGTACGGGTAGAATGTCGAAGTGGAACTGATGTATTAGGTGGGATAGGACTAGAATTAGTGGGTGAATCTGGAGAAGGAGCGAAGGTGAAGAAGATGATAAAATATGAGGAAAATGGATGTTTGAATCATGGTGTGGTAAAATGGGAGTTGAAGGAGCTGAAGTTAAAGTTTGTGAAGCTGATGAAAAAGGAAAATCATTTTCACAAAATTTAACACCACGACTGATAAAGAATTTGTGAGACTGTATGTCGTATAACTTGTAACTTTTGTGACCACTAGCATATCCTACGAAAACACAAGAAATTATCTGAGATTCAAATTTTTGTTTAGGATGTACTACAGTTGTATAACATTTACAGCCAAAGACTTTAAGATGATGAAATGTAGGTGGTCGTTTGTAAAGTACTTCAAAGTGTGTCTTGTTAGATAGCAATGGTGATAGTCTTCTATTTATAAGATAAATAAGAGTTAAAATGCACTATCCCCAAAAATTAAGTGGAACATTTGACTGAAAGAGAAGAGACCTAGCTACATTTCGAATATGACGATGCTTACTTTCTGTGACTCCATTTTTGTTGTGGAGTATAGATACAAGTGTGCTGAAATTCAATGCCACAAGAAGAAAAAATAGTTGTAAAGACAGGAACTTAGTGTGAAATTGGGCTTGAATGAATTTAATAAAGTTCATTAACAAATGTTGTACTTTTGATTTATGTGAGATAAGAAAAACCTAAGTACATCAAGTAAAATCATCAATAATAGTCAGAAAAAAAACGCAAACAAAAATGGGTAGAAATTTTATGAGGTCCCCAGACATCACAATGTATCATAAGATACAGAATGTGTTGTTATTAAGCTTCTCGGAAAAGACAACCTAGCTTATTTTGGTAATGAGCAAATACTACAGTTATGAGAAAAAATAGTATTATCAAGATGCAATTGATCAGCTAGAAATTTAAAGCGAGAAAATGAAGGATGACCTAGGCGTAGATGCCACAAATCAGATGACTGAGATACTTGATTTACTGAAGGTTTGATTGGAGATAAAGAAATATGATAGAGACCTCCAAATTGTTACTCGGGCCAATCATCTTCCCCGTCAAGTCCTGCATAACATAAGAATCAAGATAGAAGGCGACACAACATTTCAAGTTATTGGTAAGTTTGCTAATGAACATCAGGTTTAAATTTAATGAAAGCACACATGAAACATTGTTTAATTTAAGGTCATGATCAAAAGAAACATTACCAGAATGTGACACATGTGTTGTCCCTACATTAACAAAATTTAGTGTAGATGTGATAGGAGACTTTGGTTCCGTCATAACAAAAGGTCGAATATTATATTATCCATAGCTCTACTATCGAGAATCCATGAATTAAAACTAGCAGAGTTAATGAATGTTGCAGATACTGGAAACAAACCGGCAGTATTGATGTAACTATCAGAATTACCAAAAAGAGGATGGTTGAGTGCAAATAAGGCTAGTGTTATCTGTTGCAACTACTCGTAAGATTAATTTGGAATGGAATTAGGTGACTCTTCTTCTATATTCAGTTGACAAGCATCAACCATATTTGCGGATGATTGATATCCACGATTAATGCATTGATTGACCTGTACTGTTTTGATATCATGTTAAGAATGAGAAATAGAAGTGAGATGGAAAGTAAAATTTTCGTTAATATTGTTTAAATAAGATACAATCTATCAATTAACTTCTAATAATACGGAAAGAAAATATTCCATAACAATTATTAGACAAAATATATTTGAGAAATATTTTTATATCTTAAATCAAATTTCATAATAGTATATAAATGTATATTATTAAGGTTTGAAAGACAAATAAAAAGCACACTTTTGAACATTATGTGGAACAAACTTCACATTTATTAAGCTAGCTAGTGCAGGTAATTAAGGTAAGAAAAGAAAGTAGTTGATTACGTATCCAGCTCAGTTATATCCGCTCCCAATCCAGACATGAAAATCAGGTAGATTTGTTGCTTAAAAATTTGGAAGGAATCTGAAAAACTATGGTGAGGAAACTCGTCGGTAGCAAATTCCAAAGAAATTGTAGACTCTTCCAAACACTTCTCTCCAGCTCCAGCAACAGCGACAACTTCATTACTACAAAAATGGTTATTGGAGCAAGTGTGACCAAATACAAAAGGCATTCTACCCATACCATGTTGGTCGATTCCAGTGTGAGCACGACCGCCACAGCGAACGCAATCATCGTGCTCGCCACCGACAAGAACAGTAGATTGAATCTGAAGGACAATTGAATTGGCAATTCTTGTCGAAAAGAATCGATCTCAAAAGGCGAGTTCAAGATCAAGAGAAACAGAACCAAGGAGGAGAGCGATGAGATGAGGGAGGTGATGCCCAAAGCGGCGAAGACCAGGTAGATAGGGTCAGAGAGGAGAACCGGAGAGCCAGTTTTTGAGTTGAGTCCACCGAGGACGGTGAAGGTAGTGGCCAAGGCGACAGTGGCCATGAGGATAGCAACAGCAGAGCAAGACTCGGAGGTTTTCTCGACCCATTCTTTGCCTTTATCAAGCAAATCCTTGTGAGTTTCATCGAACAACTCCCGGGGTCTCCATTTATTATTGCTATAATGCATGTTGTAAAGCACTGGAAGCACTTTGCGGACGCGATCGAACCACTCGAGCTCATGTTGAAGTTGTATTGTTGGACCAAGGGCAGATTGAGCGATGAATTTAGTGATTCCAACATGGTGCAGTATTGTGAAGCCCAACACGTCGATCCTCCTGGCCAGTCTATGGAGGATAAGTTGATGGCATTGAATCCATTCAAAGATCTTGAGTAGTCGGTGTGCAATGATGACATGTAGAATGTTTCTATCCTTTGTTTTCACGTAGTCCACAGCCTCTGGGTGGGCTTCGATGGTCCTTTCGACCACTTCTATTATTCCCTTGGCTGCAACAGTAACAGTGGCGTCTCATGGTTTCCTATACACGGCTTAAACAGTGTCATTTTAATAGTAGCTTGGAAGCTATTATTGTATGAGAATTCCATCCAGTGGAGCTTGGAATTCCAACTTCCCTCAAAATACAATAAGCAAGCGCGTAGCATGTCCTCAAAGATTTGATTTATTCCCTACTTTTGACCGTTTGTTTGAGGGTGGAAAGCGATGCAAAATGCGAGGCGAGAACCCAACGCTTTTTGAAGTTCGCGCTAAAACGTCGACGTAAAGCGTGGGTCTCGATCCTACAATATCGACACTGGGACTCCATGTAGTCTTATGATCTCTTTCACATATAGTTGAACCTAGTTTTCAATTGTATATGTTATTATCCCAGGTAGGAAGTGCACCGTCTTGGTCATTCTGTCGACAATTCCCCAAATCACTGTATAGCCCTTCATCGTTCTCGGTAGTTCTACTATGAAGTTCATTGCTATATTTTCCCATTTCCACTCCGGTATACTTAGGGGTTTTAACATCCCACCTGTCTTTTGTTTAGGAGCTTTCACTTGTTGGCATACTAAGCATTTGCTCACAAACTCGATTACGTCTTTCTTCATGCTTCACCATCATACGTGTTGTTTCAAATCTTGGTACATCTTAGGACACATTGGCTACAATAGACAACTGAGGTAGCTTGCCAGATTGAGTAGCGTGGATAGTATCACCAAAGCCTCTACTATCCTTGCTACTTCGATACCGTACCCACCAAGACTGAACTCCATTACTGAAATTGTTGAGCTAGGTAGAGCTGGATAGGGTAGTGTGATTTGTGCTCCGACCTAGTGGTGATAACTAAGGGGTCTCCTAAACAGGACCTCTGAACCGTAGAAACCCGTCCCTGAGCGAGAAAGCGTGAGACGATGTAGGATGACTTAGTAGCTGACTGGCACACAGGGAATTACGAACTCTTGATTTTAGTGGTAGTATGGTCCGTGGGAGGGTTGTTAGCTAACCTCCACGGATGATGTTCAGAGAACGATACTGATTTAGATCCAGCCATACTGTCCCCTAAGTTTTACTTATGAGGTCCCGCCTCATCTCAAGACACTGATCATCCTCTACATAAGGTGGGCAAGCCTCTTAAGTTGTAGAAAAGAGAGTTGCAATTGAGTCTGCACGTCCTAGAACCCCGAGACAAGTTCGGGGATACCTACTAAAATAAGGATGTGAAAAGAGCCTACAAGTAAGTTGCTTACGGAGTATTCTCATACTCATCTCTTTCTACTCTTCTTTTTTTATGTGTGTGATGCCATGGATCGAGGTGGGAGCGCGTGTAGGAGTCTTAAAGCCACAAAGGTATGTCCCAGGGCATTTAGAAGTCCTTACATGTCATGCATAGTTACTTCACATATTTTGTACCCCACATACTTTTTCATGAAATTCATACACTACTTGAACATTTTGTTTTGATTGTAGTTTTGCTTCTTAATTGCTAAATTTTTCCCGTAATTTCTTCTTTTCTATCTCTTTTTACATGTTTTTATTGCATAGTTTGTTAGTCTCACCCTTCATTTCAAGTCTCAAATTTTGGGCTACGACAATTTGGTATCAGAGGACCGATCTTAGATCCGGTAGAAATTAGTGTATAGAGTCTAATATCTGTGTGGCTCAAGTTTTTGACACGCCCCACCGCGACCTGGTAAGTTCACTGATATTTGAGAAGTAGAAAATTTTGACTCATATGTTTATGGGATTCCAGTTAAGAGTTCTGATGGTGTTAATATAACACATGCGGAAGCAATTTGGATCTTAGGCACTTTTAGAACATCAATTATAATAAATTAACTAGCATGTTCATAAGTATTAAAACTTAATGAGTTTGAATACTAACCTTTTATAGTTCAAACTCCTTTTTCTCACGAACCGGTTTCGAACCACCACTAGTGTCTTCTCCACTATCCTTCGGCCTTAGAATGGGATTGTGGAATCCGGTGAGTGACTAAACTTGGGAGGAATTTTGTATATATGAAGAAAGTGTTTGTGAGAGGTTTCTCTCAAGGTTTTTCACCAAAGAAGAAGAAGACCTTTCATGTACCATGATCACTCTATTTAAAGAGTCATGTTTGAATGTTCATGCAAATTTGAGATCACCAAACTTGTGGGGTTTATTTGGCAAGCATGCAAGTTTAGTTAAACCAAATTTTGACACCTCAAAATTCCATTAACATGGATTTTTCCATTAAATGAAGTCAACATTTTGACTTTCTTCGTTTTAATTCAACAATTAATTGGAATAATTAATTTCAAATTAAAGTAACATTAAATGATTAATTAAACTATTTAATTAATATTTAATATTAATTCAAATGCCAATCTCAATCAATTCCGACACATAATTGATTAAGATATTTAAATCTTATTTAAATATCTGAGATTCTCTCTTTTTGTTTAATTCGTAAATAAAACAAAAATGCGGTTAAATATATCGTATATATGTTGTGCATATTTCCTAATTTGAATTCGAACACTTCGAACTCACTCGTCACACTATTCTATGGTTTAGTCCGATATGAGCTAGCAGAGGGACCTAATAGACCTATAGATCATGGGCCCAACGATCCAAGATTAACCGGTTAAACTCATTAACCTTGTTAACCAACATTCATTAACTACTAGGACACTCCACTATAGCCTAGTAGTTGCACTCCCCTCACTATAGACATATTTCTGTCCATTTGATATAACCATGATTAATAAGTCGATCATTCACAGGTTGTTCGTAACTAGAGCTGGGTCAATTTACCGTTTTACCCCTAAAGTTACTTCTTGTTCCTTAAGTCCCACTGATCCTCTAATGAACAATTGGTTTGTGGTCCAACCAGTAAACCGAATCCCTCTCAGGCCAATGAGAGGGTGGGGCCCCTTGTTCAAGACCTGGAGTCAGTGCTTAAGGGAACTACCTTTCTTCTATCCCTAAAAGCGGGTAGGAGTGAATTCCGTCTTGCACCTCACGTCCCCAGCTATTCACCCAGTCTTACCCTTGAAATGGGAGGCTTATTGAGTCGGCGAACTTGGGCCACTCTCACCCATGCAAATCTAAGGATAATTCTGAATAAACAGGAGTTCATAGTTAGCTCAAGATTAAAATTGAGTTACCTAGGTCATCGAATGAAAAAATCAGTCTCAACAGTAAACAACATTATAAAGTGAGAGTGGTTTTCTTCATGGTCCGATCTTATGCGATACTCATTGCATAGGACGCCTTCACTCACATGTCTCCACATGTACAATTTAGTGATCACATTGTTTACATCATATACAAAAGTGGGCCGCATCCATAGTGTCCCCAGAATAAGGTACTCAGCTTTATCCTTATACTATAGATCATTTTGACTATATATACTTGAACTTGATCCACTCTTATGTCTCTACATATAGTTCAAGTAATCATACTATAGTCAGAGTATTCTTAGTTTATTGGATTTAGATTAATGATCGTAAAATTCACTTTATTCAATAACGATCTTTACTGAATAAACATCAATAATAACTTTATAGAATATGTTTTTGTTTACCAACTATGAGTTTTAGGACATAAAACCCAACATAGATACATCTGAGACGTACAACACTGTGGGAGCATGAGATAAAGCAACCACAACATACAATGAACTGGGATAAACGAGAAAGAGCAACGAAAACGACATCGGTGAGTTTTGAAGAAGATAGAGAATCCTCAAGAAATCTCGAAGAAGTCGGGTGGAGAAGTAGGATCCACCGGGTCGGACTCAAACCCGAGTACCCAATGGCTACATCCTAGCCCAAGAAAACCTTCTAGCCCAAAGTTCGTTCCAGCCCAACAACACTGTCCAGCTCATCAAAACATTCCAGCCCAGTAACTAAATTTCAGCATTAAACCACTCAGTCAAAATTACAAGTCACAGCCCAACCGACACTTAGTTCAATAGTCATGGCCCTTCCACGCAAATAGTAGACGACCCGCGTACCCAAGAAAGAAACCCGACACCCGTGCTGACCCAAAACACAACCCGCACGCACATCACCTCTCCCCCAATGACATGTGTCGCACATGCTGAAGCTGGCTACTTCGGCTCCAGCAGCTAGGCTTGGCTCAGTTTGGCTTCACGCAATCCTTTAGCTAAAAAATTGCTTATTCAGCTCGGTTTAGTGATTTTGACTCGATCTTTACATTGTTTACCCTTCCATGCCTGATTTTGACCCTGGTAATCAAGGTCAATAAGATACCTTAGTTCACAAATTCAAGTTAAATTGCATTAGAAATGTGAAATACTGTTCTAATAGGAAACGACAATTGGAGATACATGGAGAAATTTCGAGAAACATAAAGTGGACGTACTCGAACATAGAGAAACGTTGACTAAGGCCAACCAAGTAAGTAACCTTACTATAGGATAGGTTGGACAATTTTTTTATGTAGGGCGACAAGTGCCTAGTAGTCCCTACACATGGCATTTATGTTTTATACTTATGATGCTTTGATGATGATGTATGATGTATGACGTATGATGATGTGAATGAGTTATATGATGATACCTTATAAAGTTATATGATGATTTTGATGTTGTTATATGATGACGTTGTATGATGATGATGATGCATGATAACATAATGATGAAAGATTGAAGAATTTCCTTAATACGACGCTTTTTCCCATATTAAGATGAGATGCATGTTGTAAATGCCATGTTACATTATGAGGATGATTTTCCTAGGACACAACCCTAGTTACCGTTAATGATGATGAATGTATGAAGACCAATGCACATATTACTTATAGTAATATGAGAATGAAACTTAGTATGGTGCAATAAATATGTCTTAACGATGAAAAACTATAAGGACCTCATGCATTTTGTGTGTACATATACATCTAGAAACTTCTCCTTTTAGGATGATGAGTACGAACGTGTACATTAGGATGATGATGATCATCATGCTTCGCACGACACTCAAGGGCCTGCTGATCTCCAGACATCGCTATGGATAGCTAGCTCGGCTATGATGGGATCCAAGGGATGTGAACCGCCTAGGGGTCCACGCTCGCAAGTGTGGGCCGTGTGTAGGAAAGTACTACACATGTAATTTAGACCGGATTGGAGGCCACCCCTATGAAGGTTTTAACGATAGGTCCCTAGAACATGAGTTGCATGTGTTGTCACTCCTATGATGGTTTTTCGACCCCAATAGTGGGGTCACTTACTGAATATTTTTTAAAATACTCAAGCCGTGTGCTACTTCTATTTCAGTTAAAGGCTAGACACCCATGTACACCTTACGACGACATTGCAAATCAGAGATCATGGCGAATGCATAAGCTAGTAACATTTTAAATTCTTAGATTTAGGTTAGTATAGATCATTTTGCATTTCATGTTTTACTTTCTCTAGTATTATTGTTTTTATCTTGTTTTGAATTATGATCTCGAACACGTAAGGCCATGGCAGTGTTTTAAGTTGATGTTACATTTTTTAAGATAAAGTTACGATGATGTTTGTAAGAGTTAAATTTTGCATAAGAACTTAGACTATGATGATAGTAGCGACTTTAGGTTAGTAAAAATCTAGGGTTGTTACAAGAGCCCTGGTCATGATGTTTTTATGAAAAGAAAGATCTCATCCTGATTTCCTGTATTATAATTTCATGACTCCAATATTAGGGCTACCTACTTTTGGGGTTATTTTTGTGTTTATTATATTGGTAAATTTTAAAAATATATATATAAAAAAGTTTGTTGCAATGACCTTAAATTTTCCCCCATTTAATCTAAGGTCATTACTGTACTTCTAACCTTACACGGAATTGCTTCCATGGACACTTTATAATTTCAACATTAATTCATATCTCCTTTATTACCTTGTGAATAAACAAATACAAGGGAAAGAAATAAAAAACAATGTTAAATTAAATACCATACACTAACCTATAGTTTATTAATGCAATTATAATTCAACTGGTACTAATCTATACAAATAACGCAAATGAAATTCAACCTATACTAACCTATACTATGAATATAAATACAACCCAACCTATACTAACCTATACTATGAATATAAATACAACCCAACCTACACTAACCTAAACTATTAAATTGGAAAACAAGTTTATCATATTCATGTGACACGGTCCTAGGATGTGCGATACTTCCATCGGTCTCACATCGATGTCTTACCTTTATCTGAAAATTTAGTAGTACGAGGCTTGAGTATTTTAAGAATACCCAGTAAGTGACCCCCTATCGGGGTTATACAACAAACACATGCAAATGAGATGATGGGCGTTGACGATTGGATTGTGGAACATGCCAACCTATGCCGTAGGCTAGTCTACAAGATATATAACCTAGAGCTCTGATACCAACTGAGCTACAAGAGCCACTTACTTGGTAGGCCTTAGCCAACGTACTCCCTCAAATATATACGTAAGCTTCTAACTCCTTGTATACGTCCTACGCTTTCGTCGGTGGTTGGTTCCTATTGGATCATTCGACATCTCGTGACCATAGCACATGCATAGGGTAGATTTTTTTTTCCAATTTAATAGTTTAGGTTAGGGTAGATTTTTTTTTCCAATTTAATAGTTTAGGTTAGGGTAGATTTTTTTTTCCAATTTAATAGTTTAGGTTAGTGTAGGTTGGGTTGTATTTTCATTCATAGTGTAGGTCAGTAGTAGCTACCAATTTGAGTGTCATGGCTTGGTTTATGGCCCTAGAGCACCATTTTAGGTCAAGGGACCCTGAAATCCGCTCCATGAGGTCTAGTTGTATGAGCCCATCATAAAGACTTAAAATAACTATAAGTAGCAAAAGACATTTAGTGGATTATTTTAAGACATGATTTTCGAGAAAAATGTTCATTTAGGCCCTTAAAGTGTGGTAAATAGTCTAATATTTTTATATTCACTTAAATATGAATAATCTTTGACTTTCTAGGTTCAAGTGATTCTCACGAGTATATCATAAGAAAAGACCAAAATGACTACTTACTTATTCGGGCGTACTCGAGGGCTCGGTTCAAGTCCTTCCCAAGGTCACTTTCTTCCAATTTTATTGGGTATGTTCCATAATGAGTTGACTTTCAATCACTATTGGTATTTAGGGGAAAGAACTAGCCATTGAAGGGTTAATTTTAAGACTGAGGTTGGATCAACTGTAGCATGGTGTGGGCGGTTCAGTTCAATCAACCACGTCATTGTCTTCTTCAGCGAGACAAACTAGTGCAGGATACTCACCTTAATGGATTTTCCAAAATTTTCTTCCTTCCTTAGTCTTCATTAAAGTGGTTAGAGAGCTCAACTTTCTTCATGATGTTCTTCAAAAATCTCCTCAAAACTCCAATTGAAAGGGGGCTTGAGGGATGAATTTAAGTGTAAGACTCCAATTGAATTTCCAATTTTTCCTCGTAAGTAACTTTCAAAATGTGTAGGAACAAATTTGGCAGATGCAGAGCTCACGAGAGGGCTTACGACCATCACCCGAATGTTTTCTTCGACATACTTGCGAAGGACGCCATCATTAATCGAGCAACAAACGCCTACATTTTAAATGGGGAGAAGGAGAAGAGAGAAAGTTGTCATAACAGGAACCACGGATCATCCCAACTATGAGAACTGCCTTGATCATGAATCTGAAGGGAAGCTTTTACACATTGTATGAAAGCCTAGCCTCACTCATGAAACAACCAACAACAAAATCTGACCACTACCAAAAAGTTATGAATCAGGCAAAACCAAAATCAGTTCATTTCTTTAAGATATAAATCATCAATCTGGCGCACAAATTATTTGATTACTGGTGAAGGGATTAAGAGACTTACCACTCAGAATTCATAATCTGCCCCAATGAAATCTACACAGCTGCTAACTGTGCCCGGATTCGACTACGTCGTTCAAAAGCAGTCATCCTAATGCCTGGTTGAAACAATGTGATTTCTTTTCTTTGTTCGTTGTAATGAATTCTAGCAATCGGTTTCGGGTCATATAATGCGATACTGTCATTTCTGACAGCTACCTAGATGATGTGTGATCGACCTCCTTGATGATATCTTCCTTTTCTTGATTCACATTGCCGTTTATTTTTAAGCTTTCCTTATCATCGCCTTCGCCAGCAGCTTCATTAGAACAATGATTCTTCAAAACGACTGAAATGTCAGCCTCGGAAGCTCCAGCAAGTCGAAAGCGATCTACAGCAGCATCAAGGTTCTTCTTCCAATCTCCAGTCCCTATTTTACATTCCACTTGCGACCTCTCAAAGAGCATGTTGCCCCAGAATAGATGGATTTGTGACTTCATCAATGCTGCTTGCTCTGCAGCTTCATTCGGTGAAACCTCGAGCTGGCCACCTATTCCCTGCATTTCACTGTCTGCACTGCCAGGCTGTTTCTTACGTCGCTTCGATAATTCTTCCCTCTTGCTTGCAGTTGGATCTTTTAGCTCCTTTGCCCTCAGCTCCTCTAATTTTTCCCACATCTCAGTAGCTACTTTCATTTTCTCCTCTGCACTGTCAAAAAGCTCAAGTGTTTCTGTAAAATCCCAAGATGAGAGATCTATTTTCTTAGCTAGTGCAAAAGACCAATGAAGTTTGGCCATTTCAAACTGCTGCTGACCAAGGGCCAATAGACCTTCATAAAAGTCAGGCTTGATCAAAAGAGCTTCTTCATATTTCTCTCTTGCTAGGGAGTACTTCTCCTTCACCCACTCATAAGCAGTTTGAAGCTGCTCTGCCACAATATCCTTTCCAGACGAGTCGTCTAGCGGAATGCGTTTCCTTGCAGCACACATGTGAACATTACCCCAGTTGAAGAAAGCTAAAGCAGCAACCTCCTGGAATTTAGATGCTGCCTTGTTAAAAAGATTCTGAGCTTCTTCACTAGTTACCGTCTCCTCAAGAGCCTCGGAGCAGAGCTCCATTCCAAGCTCATGCAAGTCTATATGAGCATCTGGATCAATACCAACATGGGTTCGGAAAAGTTGCGCAAATTCAAATAACCAATCGTCCATCTCAACTTCCTTGCACTCAGGATCTTCGGAAGCTCCTGGTATCTCCTTCACAACTTCCTTATCTATCTTATCATTTTCAGAATCAGTAGCTTCTGCCACAGACTCCCCAAGAGGTGAAGCGTGCCCGCTGTCATCTCCCTTTAACTCTTCAATTCCAACAGGTTTCTCGTCCGCTTCTTCCAACAACGGTGGCTCTTGCTCAGGACTCACCTCTACAAGATGCAATCTAAGCATTCCAATTGAAGCAGGTTTATCTTCTTCGGGGTCCTTGAGAGAAAGGCTATCGGCACAAAGCTCCGCAAGTCTAAGCTCACTTGTACAGGTTATTGTCACCAGATCACCATCCGAATCCTTATACTTGATCAATAAAGATTTTGATGAAGGAAAGCGCTTGCTCACAATTTCTCTAAGGACTTTGAAGTTACAATTCACTGGCATCATAGCAAGCCTAATGTCATGGTCATAGACAAGCTTCAAAGGCCTCAACTGAACCTTAGGTTCTTGATGTTGACTTTGAGCATGTGACAACAACGAAGAAAATGAACCTTCCTTCAGTTTATCTTCACATACATTAGGAGCCTTTGAAGATCCACTTGAAGGCTTCAAGACTACTTTAGGAAATTGCAATTTGGGTTCAGTTGGGCCATTTTCAGTAGGTAGAACTCCTTGATGCTTATCCATTTTACTATTTAGCAGTCCAGTAGCACCCCCAACGGAGGCTACTGCCTTCTTTTGAACCGGTCGGGCAGGCAAACATGGGCCTAACCCTGCAATGGGAGCACCAACAGCCGAGGCACCTAGAGCAGCAGGCGACGGGCGGCTCTGAAGGTCCTGTTGAGCCTCCTGGCGAGGACCCACAGCAGCCCTTAACCGCTGGGCAATGTCAAGAGCATCTCGATGGTTGGGATCGGCAACCAATAAGACCTGCACGTCCTGCATCGCCATTTCATACTTCCCGATAGCCTCAAATGCACGAGCCCTCCGAAGAAGAGCACGAACAAATAGAGGCTGGACCTGGAGGGCCATGGTACATTCAGCAATAACAGTATCATAATCAATTGGTTTCATTTGCATCAAACAGGCCGCTCTATTGCTATGAAACACAGCTCGATCAGGGTGGGATTTGGGGGTAAGACGAAGTGCACTTTCATACTGTTCAAGAGCACCAACATAATCCTTATTCTGAAACCTTTTATTCCCCTCTTCTTTCAACTCATGTGCTCTTTTCAAAAATATAGAAGAATCCAAATCAACACCCCCATTAGCATTCGGAGTGGAATTAACAGCAGAAGAAGCATGATTGGAAGCACCTTTCTTCTTTCGAGTCCCAGATTTCCCCATATAGATAAAAGCGAAAACAAAGCCCTTTGTCCCACTCCCCCACGCGGAAGATTCAAATGGCAAACAAGAAATTACAGAAACGAAAACGAAAGCTGAGAAATCGCAAAAAGTAGGCGGAAAACTTCAGGCATTAGAAGCAGAGAAGAAGAAAGAAACAAGCAAACTTACAGAAGCGAACTCCGAAAGTAGAGAATGTTGGATTGTTTGAGACGCCACAGGAAGGAATCGAAAATGAATTTGGAGAGCGAGGGGTGGAAGAAAGGGAGGGAAAATTGTTGGGAAAAATGGAGCGAGGGGAAACCCTAGATTGACGAAGAGGATGGGTTTGGATACAGGTGAGGTTTAATCATCTAATGTGGGTCCTTCCTTCTTGGCCGTCGGATCAAACAAACTAACCATTCCTTCCTCGTTGGCCGTCGGATCAAACAAACTAACCATTTCGTCCACACTTTCCCACTTTTGTAAGGGTAAAAGGTTCTAAGCTCGCTTTTTTCTCGCTCCAAAGATGTCAAGGAATTGGATTTCACCAATGATGGGATCAGCCGACTACCATAGTTGACTATTTTCGTGGTGTTGTAGGAAGCGAATTTGGAAGTAGGTCTCGCTTTTCAGAGCTGCTCCCTGCTCACACTATGGTGGAAGTGTCGTGAAGACTTAGGAGCTTGAGGAGTACTGTGTGAACCGAAAGTGCGCAGAAAAGAAAGAACCTACTTTTTCTCTCAAGTATAAGACTATTACTACATGTATGTCATGTCATTTCGAACTTATTCTACTTTTAAAATTTTGAAATCTCTGAAAATATATTTCAAATGTTCTACATTGAAATTTAATGAACTTGAATAAATGTAACAGACTGTTTGAGGGATACGCTATTGGAGAAGACTCATTCACCAAAGTGGAACCATGTCTTTACTCCGTTCGAATTTGATGTACACTTAAATCATTATGTAAGTATAATGTGATATTTGACTTTTAAGTCTTTATGAGCCTTCTAAAAGTTCCTTTAAATTCGTACAAGTATCAAACATAAGTCGTCCCAATTGCTTGAGTTCCACTTTTCGTCTCTTGATGCCTTCTTAAGAAATCTTGTACTCATATTCATAGAAGTGAAACTAATGACTCAAGAACCACATCTAATGATTTAGTTTCTAAAACTCAACGATGTTAAGCTCAACTAATCTCAAAAACGATCTTGACTCGATTTTCATAAAAAATATTCATTTTAATCTCATGAATTTATAGGAACAAATCTTATTATATTTGGTTGAGGGTTGAAGAAGAACAAATAAAAAGTGAGGTACACTCACAATTTTTGAATTAACCAAAAAATTAGAGAAAAAAAAGAAAAAAAAAAGAAAGGGAAATTGTACGACGTAGCTTAAGTTGAGAAGTGGGGAGTTGGAACCTCCCTCACTCTAAAAGGGAGATTCCTTCCTTCATTTTATCATCCCACTTGAACGGTTCGAAGTCGATCAAAGAATACACTTTCTGATGGCTCGAGACTGACATTTCGATTGATCCAGCTTGGGTCTGATATGTTCGAACTCTTTTCTACTATTTTCAACTCTTCAGAAGCACAGTATGACTACCTCTTATCTAGTTTAAATTATTAGGAGTAAGTTTAAATTATTTTATGCAAAATTAGGTGAGTCAATTCCAAATGTAGAATTCTAATTTATGATTGTTGGACTTTTTAGACATAATTAAATTTCAGAAAGTAGCGTTAAGCTAACATCAAAAAGTCGTAGTAGCTTCAACCTAGGCCTACAAAGTAAGTGACCCTACTATCGGCTCAGTCGGAAGACTTGTCTTATGTATGATGATACGTGCCCAGTGGCCCTTGCACGTGTCATGTATGTTGATATGATGTATATGTTATAATGATGTGGTTTGCTATGATGTTATGATATGTTATGATGATACATTATGTTATGATGTTATGATACGTTATGATGATGATGCATTATGACATGATTACCTGAGATGTATGATGATGATAAGACATAATATAATGATACCTCTTATTTCGATGATATGCTTGTATGACATGTCATGTTGGATTATGATAATGAAGAGTATTGTGATACACAACTCTTAAGTGATGTTATGAATGATGAATGTATGAAAGCTTGTCCATGCATGTTACCTATGGTAACATGTGATGGATGTGTGGAGTTGTGTTGTATTAATGATGTAACGTCCCTAATTTTCTTATCCTAATTAGTGACATCACTCATGCATGCATAACTCATTATGCGAAATCTCATCATAAATAACCTTGGAAAACACAACCAAGTCTTTCATAAAGGTCCAAAAATTCAAACAAACATATCTCTGAAGATAAAACGTTGAGTAAATGAATTCAAAAAACTCTAAATAAAACAACGTTCAATGCTTTAACTTAAAAACAGTCAAATAAACGTAAGCTACTAATAATGCCCCTCTTCAACTTCCATGGTATCCTCAACTTCACCCAGCCGTACATTAGTGTCTTGCCTTTACGTGAAAAATGTAGGTAGCATGTGGCTTGAGTATTTTATGAAATACTCAGTAAATCACCACACTGTTGAGGTTAGAAATGCAAACACATGCAACACATACAACACATGAGTGGGACCTATCTTTTAGTAAACTTTACATGGCCTTGGGTGCTTTTCTATTCTTGGTAGGGTTGGATGTGTGGTACTCCTTCACACATGGCCCATGTATGCGCACATGTGTTGGGTTTTATGTCCTAAAACTCATAGTTTGTAAACAAAAACATATTCTATTTTCAATAAAGTTATTATTGATGTTTATTCAGTAGAGATTGTTATTGAATAAAGTGAATTTTATGATCATTAATCTAAATCTAATAAACTAAGAATACTCTGGTTATAGTATGATTACTTGAACTATATGTAGAGAGATAAGAGTGGATCAAGTTCAAGTATATAGTCAAAATGATCTATAGTATAGGGATAAGGCTGAGTACCTTATCTTGGGGACACTATGGATGCGGCCCACTTTTGTATATGATACAAACAATGTGATCAATAAATTGTACATGTGGAGACATGTGAGTGGGGGCGTCCTATGCAATGAGTATTGCATAAGATCGGACCATGAAGAAAATCACTTTCACTTTATAATGTCGTTTACTGTTGAGACTGATTTTTTCACTCCATGACTTAGGTAACTCGATCTTAATCCTGAGCTAACTATGAACACCTGTTTATTCATAATTATCCTTAGATTTGCATGGGTAAGAGTGACCTGAGTTCGCCGACTCAATAAGCCTCCCATTTCAAGGGTAAGATTGGGTGAATAGCTGGGGACATAGGGTGTAAGATGGAATTCGCTCCTACCCGTTTTTAGGGATAGTAGAGAAGTTGTTCCCTTAAGTACTGACTCCAGGTCTTGAACAAGGGGCCCCACCCTCTCATTGACCCGAGAGGGATTCGGTTTTGTGGTTGGACCACAAACCAATTGTTCATTAGAGGATCAGTGGAACTTAAGGAACAAGAACTTTAGGGGTAAAACGGTAAATTGACCTAGCTCTAGTTTTGAACAACCTGTGAAGGATCGACTTACGAATCATGGTTATATCAAATGGACATAAATATATCTATAGTGAGGAGAGTGCAACTACTAGGCTATAGTGGAGTGTCCTAGTAGTTAACGAATGTTGGTTAACAAGGTTAATGAGTTTAGTCGGTTAATCTCGCGTTGGAGCCCATGATCTGTAGGTCCATTATGTCCCCTACTAGCTCATATCGAACTAATCCTTAAAACAGTATGACGAGTGAGTTCGAAGTATTCGAATTCAAATTAGAGAATATACGCTAAATATATATGATATATTTAATCGCATTTTGTTTTAATTATGAGTTAAACAAAACGAGAGAATTGGAGATATTTAAATAAAATTCAAATATTTTAATTATGAATAGGAATTTATAATCCATTGGGATTGATATTTGATTTAATATTAAATATTAATTAAATTGTTTAATTAATCATTTAATATTATTTTGATATAAAATTACTTATTTAAATTAATGGTTGAATTAAAATAAAGAAAGTCAAAAAGTTGAATTCACTCTCTGGAAAATCTATGTTTGAGTCAGTGGAATATTGAGTGTCAATATATGATTTAACCAAACTTGCATATTTGCCACATAATCCAACAAATTTGAGTGGAATTTTGAGTGTCAAAATTTGGTTTTTAAGCAGGTTTATCAAATAAAACCCACAAATTTAAGTGAAATTTTGAGTGTCAAAATTTGGTTAACTCAAATTTGCATACTTGCCACATAACCCCACAAATTTGAGTGGAATATTGAGTGTCAAAATTTGGTAATCTCAAATTTGCATGAACATGCAAATATGACTCTATAAATAGAGTGATCAAGGTACATGTAACTTCTTCGGGAAAAATTTTGAGAAAATCTCTCAAAACTCTCTTTTTACATATACTAAATTCCTATCAAGTTTAGTCAGTCACTAAATTCCACAATCCCGTTCTAAGGACAGAGAATAGTAGGGAAGACACTAGTGGCGGTTCGAAACCAGTTCCCGAAGAAAAAAGAATTTGAACTACAAAATGTTAGTATTCAAACGCATTGAGTTTTAACGCTTTTGAACATGCTAGCTAATTTACTATAATTTATGTACTTAGAGTGCCTAAGATCCAAATTACTTCTGCACGTGTTATAGTAACACCATCAATCATTACATATCCCAACATCATAATATATGATATCATCATAATGTAACCTATCATCATAACATGACATTACATGTCATCATAACACATCATAACAAACACATGACACATGTATAAGCCACTAGGCATGTGTCATCATATATAAGATAATTCTTCCGACCGAGTTAAATAGTATGATCACTTACTTGGTTTGCCTAGGCTGAAGCTACTACGATCCCTTGATGTTAGCTTAAACTCTACTTCTGACATATATTTTCGTTAGATCTCATTTTATAATTAATCTTTACATTATTATTTTTATTGTTACATTTTAAAATCATAGTTTATCGTACGTTGAATAATGATTCTGTAAAATATAAATGTTAAGAAATATTCAGTAAGTGACTTCACTACTGCTATTAGGAAATGTAATTACGTGTAATTATGTTCGGGACCTATCATAAAACATCATTTCATATCTATGGTCTCAACTTCCAGTCTAGGTAGAATTGGATGTGTAGTACTACTCTACACACGGCCCACATACTTGCATATGGACCCCAGGTGAGCTCGTATACATACCCTCTGAACTTGGCCTTTGACTAGCGTACACCCATGCTATTGGAATACCACGGAAGGAATGGAGCATGCATAGTATTGTTGTATATACAATACCGTATCATAACTTCATGACAAACATAAATATCGTATTGTACATGTCCATACTAATCATAACGCGAAAGTATCCTAATACACGTAAACATAAAATATACTTAAAGTTCTCATAGTTTAAAATCATGACATGTATCCGGGATACAATACATACATAACATAATCATTTCATGTCATTACAGAAGGTTTTGTATAATATGGTATAATACTTTCATAACATGTCACATTCATAAGTAGCATATCATGTCAACATGATATTACATAACATGACATATCTCATCATATAATAATAAACATAACAATCATAAGGTATGACACATACAAGGGTCATAGGGCACATGTCATTCATACTACAAATGATTCATGTTGCCCAAACGGTAGAAAAACCACCTACCTGAGTAGCTTAAATTGAACTCGATAAATTATACTTGGAGTTAGTCCAATTCTGTCCATTGAAATTCAAGTCAACCTATACAAGTTCACACAACATCATATTAGAGCATGTTGAGCGGTATAACTTACTTAATACTATTAATTAAAAATCTAATATAGCTTTTGACACTTTAATTTGGCCAAAAAGTGGTCGTTTTTATCTTAATTGCCTTTGTGTTAAGAATGAGAACCAAAAGTGGCATCCAAAGTACGATATTCATTACTATTGACAACGTTTAAATAGGAAAAGCTGCCAACTAACTTCTAAAAACAAGGAGAAAATATACCGCTAACCAACTGATGAAAACAAAGAAAATATATCAACTCATAAAAGTAAGGGGAAAAAAAAAATACTAATGGATGACGACTATATCAAATATATTTTATACCTTGATACTCGACTTCTACTAATGATCTGGACACATTGGTTTATTCTTTGGACTGCCAAGAAATAATTGAATTTTTCAAGAAGATGCAGAACTAGAAATAGACCGTCTCGTAGTTCGACAACCACTCTAGTCAGAATCGCAATATGCTTGTAATCTCAAGTTTTTTTCAGATGGTAGTAGAAGTTCTTGACTAAGAGTACCTTTGATGTATCTCAGAACTCGAAGAGCTGCTTCCCAATATGGTTTTCTTGGTTCACACATGAATTGGCTAAGCATACTAACGGAATACACTATGTAAGGTCTGGTAACAGTTAAATATATTAATCTGTCATTCAACTGTCTATATTTTCTTGGATCATTCAACTTATCTTTTTCTGTTAAAGAAAGATTCAGATTTTGCTCCATAAGAAATTTTTCTGGACGTCCCCCTCTAAGACCTGTGTCTTGAAGAATGTCTAAAGTAAATTTCCTTGGAGACATAAACATTTCTTTTCTAGATCGAGAAAATCCAATGCCCAAAAAATATTTCAAATTCCCTAAATATTTTATAAATAGTTTATTGAGTAAACAAGTCTTGAGATGTTGAATTTCTTGAAATCATTGTCTGTCAACAGAATATCATCAACATAGATAACACCTACGGTGAAAGAAATACCTCTACTCTTAAATAAAGAGTAATCAGCTTTTAACTGAGTGTAATCTACATTTTTTTATAGTGGTAGAGAATATGGAGAACCAATTGCGAGAAGCCTGTTTTAACCCATAAAGAAACTTATGTAGTCGACATACTGTGTTCTCCCCCTATCGGTGAAGACCTAGTGGTAAAAACATGTAGACTTCCTCGTTTAGATTACCATGGAGAAAGATATTTTGAACATCCAACTGATGAGTGAACTATTTTTTAGCAGTAGCAATAGTGAGTAAGCAACGAAGTGTAGTAAGTTTCGTTGTGGGAGAAAATGTCTCTTTGTAATCAATACCTTCAACTTGAGTGTATCCCTTTGCTACCAGCCGAGCTTTATAACGTTCAACAGAATCATCAGAGTTGTAGTTAATTTTGTACCACCCAACGACAACCAATAGCTTTATGGCCAGGTGGTAGAGGAATGAGAGACCAAGTATGATTACATTCCAAAGCTGTAATTTTAGCATTCATAGCCTACTGCCATAATGGGTCGCCAACTGCCTCATCATAGGTTTTAGGTTTTATCTAGGTAGGCTGTAATAAGAGTTAGAAAAGCACATTGAGTATAAGAAAAATGAGAGCATGAAAGGTAATGATGAAGGAGATACCTGGTGCCAATGCTGGGACTTGAGCTAAAGGTTAAATGATTGGCTATAGGAGACATCCAATAATCATTATGCCAAGCTGGAGACTGTTTGGTACGAGTAGAACGTCGGAGTGAAACTGATGTATCGGGTTGGATAGGATTAGAATTAATGGATGAATCTGGAGAAGGAACAGAAGGTGAAGAAGATGACGAAATATGAGGAAAATGGATGTTTGAATCATGGTGTGATAAAATGGGAGTTGAAGGAGCTGATGTCAAAGTTTGTGAAGCTGATGAAAAAAGGAAAATCATTTTCATAAAATTTAACATCACGAGGGATAAAGAATTTGTGAGATTGTATGTCATATAATTTGTAACTTTTGTGACCATTAGGATATCCTAAGAAAACACAAAGAATTGTCTGAGATTCAAATTTTTGTTTAGGATGTACTACAGTTGCATAACATTTACAACCAAAGACTTTAAGATGATGAAATGTAGGTGGTCATTTGTAAAGTACTTCAAAGTGTGTCTTGTTAGATAGCAACCGAGATAGTGTTCTATTTATAACATAAACAATAGTTAAAATGCACTCTCCTAAAAAATTAAGTGGAACATTTGATTGAAAGAGAAGAGACCTAACTACATTTCGAATATGACGATGCTTACTTTCTACTCCTCCATTTTGTTGTGGAGTATAGACACAAGTGTGCTGAAATTCAATAACCACAAGAAGTAAAAAATGGTTGCAAAGATAGGAACTTAGTCTCATTGTCTGATCGTACTATCTTGATATTAGCGTGAAATTGAGCTTGAATAAATTTAATAAACTTCATTAACAAATGTTGTACTTTTGATTTATGTTACATAAGAAAAACCTAAGTATATCAAGTAAAATCATCAATAATAGTTAGAAAAAAACGCAAACAAAAATGGGTAGGAATTTTATGAGGTCCCCAAACATCACAATGTATCATATGAAAGGCAGAATGTGTTGCTACTGAGCTTCTTGGAAAGACGACCTAGCTTGTTTTGCTAATGGGCAAATACTACAGTTATGAGAAAAAATAGTATTATCAAGATGCAATTGATTAGCTAGAAATTTAAAGCGAGAAAATGAAGGATGACCTAGGCGTAGATGTCACAAATCAGATGATTGAGATACTTGATTGGCTGAAGGTTTGATTGGAGATAAAGAAATACGCTAGAAACCTCCAAATTGTTTACTCGAGCCAATCATCTTCCCCGTAGTCAAGTCCTGCATAACAAAAATAAGGATTGAAGGCGACACAACATTTCAAGTTATTGGTAAGTTTTGCTGATGGACATCAGAATAAAAACACACATAAAACATTGTTTGATTTAAAGTCAGGATTAAAGAATACATTGCCAGAGTGTGTCACGTGTTGTCCCTCCATTAACAAAATTAGACGTGATTGGAGACTTTGGTTCTGTCATAACAAAAGTTTGGATATTATATGATCCATAGCTCCACTATCGAGAATTTATGAATTAGAACTAGCAGAGTTAATGAATATTACAGATACTCGAAACAAACCTGCAGTATTGATATAACTATCAGAATTACTAAAAAGACAATGATTGAGTGTAGATAAGGCTTGTGCTATATGTTGTAGTTGCTCATAATATTAATTTGGAATGAAATTAGGTGATTGTCCTTCTATATTCAATTGAGAAGCATAAGCTACATTTGCAAATGATCAATATCTACGATTGATACATTGATTGACTTGTATTGTCGTAATACCATGTTAAGAACGAGAAATAGAAATAGGATTGAAAGTACAATTTTGATTAATGTGAGGATACAATCTATCAATTAACTTGTGAAAATAAGGAAAAAATTATATGTTCAACCAACTGGTACAAATGAGAGAAAATACATTATTAAGGGATAAAATATTAATTAGGTTATGGATGTCTAACATATGATTCATAGTAATATTGTATTAAGGTTTGAAAAATAAATAAAAAGCACATGTTTGAAGGTGACGTGGAACAAAGTTGAGATTTATTAAGGTAGTACAGGAAATTAAGGTAAGAAAAGGAAGTAGTTTGTTATATTAGCTCCCAAAGGCAGGCATGAAAATCAGGTAGATTTGTTGCTTAAAACTTTGGAAGGAATCTCGACAAACATGGTGAGGAAACCCATGGGTAGCAACTTCCAAAGAAATCGCAGACTCTTCCGAACACTTCTCTCCAGCTCCATCAATAGCGACAACTTCATTACTACAAAAATGGTTATTGGAGCAAGTGTGACCAAATACAAAAGGCATTCGGCCCATACCATGTTGGTGGATTTGAGTGTGAGCACGACCGCCACAGCGAACGCAATCATGGTGCTCGCCACCGACAAGAACAGCAGATTGAATCCCAAGGACAATTGAATTGGCAATTCTTGTCGAAAAGCATCCATCTCAAAAGGGGAGGTCAAGATCAAGAGAAACAGAACCAAGGAGGAGAGCGATGAGATGAGGGAGGCGATGTCTAAGGCGGTGAACAAAATGTAGATAGGGTCAGAGAGGAGAACCGGAGAGCCAGTTTTGGAGTTGAGTCCACCGGGAACAGTGAAGGCAGCGGCGAAGGCGACAGTGGCCATGAGGACAGCAACAGCAGAGCAAGACTCGGAGGTTTTCTTGATCCATTCTTTGCCTTTATCAAGCATATCCTGGTGAGTTTCATCAAAGAACTCACGGGGTTTCCAACCGTCTTTGCTATAATGCATGTTGTATGGGTGCGGAATCATTTCATGGACGCGATCGAACCAGTCAATCTCATTTTGAAGCTGTATTGCTGGACCAAAGGTGGAATGATTGAGGAATTTAGTGATTCCAACATGGTGCAATACTGTGTAGCCCAACACGTCGATCCTCTTGGCCAGTCTGTGCAAGATAAGATCTCGGCGTTGAATCCATTCAAAGATGTTGAGTTGTCGGTGTGCAATGATGACATGTAGAATGTTTCTGTCGTTTGTTGTCACGTAGTCCACAGCCTGTGGGTGGGCTTTGATGATCCTTTCAACCACTTCTATTATTCCCCTGGCTGCGGCCAGTAACAATGGCGTCTCATGGTAGTCCATGTATTCAATATTTTTACCATCGGTCTTTTGCTAGTTCTAATACGTTAACATGAATGCTGTCGAGCTCCTGTTTTTTCCGGCAACATGACAAATCTATGTCCAACTCTATGTCCACTAGCATTTCAGTGATTCTTAGAATTAATTTATGTCTTTGCTTATTCTTGTACAGATCTCTGCATTTAGGCCACCCTGTGTTTTAAATGTCATAATTAATATATATATATACACTATTTTTTTTTTCTCGTTAAAAACATGTTTTAGAGTTAGAGAAAGAAGACCTCGCATGATTAATCTCCCGACCAACCTCTTCAAACTTTGTCTAACATTTGTACCTGCCACGCATTGTTTTTGATTGAATACGAGTAAGATTAAGACTTTTCGGTTTTTAAGAGTTTAAAATGTTAGGAATCACGACTCTCCACAATGGTGTGATATTGTCCACTTTAAACTTAAGCTCTGATGATTTTGGTTTGGGCTCTCCAAAGGTCTCATAGATGTATTCCTTATGAGTAAATTAGGGTAAGTAGAACTCCCTTCTAACAATCTTCAGCATAAAATATAAATATGATGCATTGAGTAAATTAGGGTAAGTAGAACTCCCTTCTAACAATCTTCAGCATAAAATATAAATATGATGCATTTGGTAAATTATTTTTAAAAATATTTATTAAAAGTAAATACTTTAAAAAAAAGAGAAGTTACCCAAACTAGAACACCAATTATGTTTATGTTTAGCGACAAATCCTGCTTCTAAATCTCGAGGTGGGTACTTGAACTTGTAGAGTCATTGTGGTTCACAGAGCAAAATTTAAAAAAATTAAATGGGTAAATCTTGTCCTCAGGCAGCCCTGTGATGTGATAAGAGAAAAAAAATTAAGAAGTTAAAAAAGGAAATTCTTACAATCATTGTTGAGAAAAGAAGAGAAGGAAGAACATTGTTACAATCATAGATCAATTTGGCCCAAAATCCCTTCAGGTATCCACTCTCAAAAATGTGTGGCATATTGGCCAGCACGTGGAGAGCCGTCTGGTTTTTTGAATCCTTCATCTCCAACAGTGACTTGTCGAAATCCACCAACATCATAACCATCTCTGCAATAAAAGCTTTGAATTTTAGGTATTAAAACTTTGAATTAGCTTCAATTATGGTAACAAAAACTGAGACACTAACCAAAGTTCTCGCTTTGAATGGCTGCATGAATGATTGGAGTACCCTTTGCCATCCAATTTAGGGGAGATCGAGTGTAATAATCTTCACATTCATTCAAAATATATTCAACGATCTCGAGTTTCCCATATCTGGCTGCCCTATACAAAGGCGTTTCACCCCTAATGTTCATCTCCAACAAATCCTCCTTCCTTAACTCAACCAAGAGCTTAACAGCACCCAAATTCCCGACAGTGGCAGCTTCATGTAGAGGTGTGTTTTCAGCGAAGCTCTTCCAATACAATGTGTACTCAATCTCCATCACCTGCGCAAGAAAGGTTTTTAAAGGTTCTTCTTTTCCACTGTGCACTGCCAAATGCAACGACGTGTCTCCACTGCCAGTGATCGGAAGCACCAGCTTCCACGCTTCCTTACATACCTTGCCCAGATTATCCCATTCTCCCCTCATCGCTAAAATGTAGCACTCTTTGTTCTGCTTGGACAGATCCATATCTTCTTTGGGTCTTAGTTTCTTGTTTTGTTTGCCATCGCTAACCCAAATCTATTTTATATTAACTTATATCTCTTTCTTTCTTTTCTTGTTCCGGTCATAAAGTTTGTATTCTTTTTCTTTAGTCACTTTCCCAATCATGTAACATAATAAAGTAAAAGTAAGGACAGTTGCTTCAATTTCTTATACAAAATTTGTTCCTTCTTCAAACCCTTTCGTCTTCGCTTCTTCTTCCACACTACTCCCGGCCACTTTTACTACCTTAAACATAAAACTTCTCCCTATACTATCTTTTTTATCTATTTCCTAATTTCATTTCTCAAGAAAGGAACCCAAATGTTTTGATTCTTATTTAAGGAAATTAAGGTGAGTATATTACATGTTAGATATGGTACGTGGAAGGATACGATATGTCAACTATATGATATGTCGAAGGATGTAATATGTTGCTTGACATGAATTGCCACAACCCAAAATTTGAGACTCAAAATCAAGGGCTAAGCTAGTGGACAAAAACATTTAAAAAAAGAGATTGACAAGAGGAAATTACTGAAAAATGTTAGCAATTAAGAAGAAGAATTGCCATCAAAATAAAATGTGTGAAGTAACTATTCATGATATGTATAGACTCCTAGATGCCCCGAGACACTCCTATGTGGCTTTAAGACGCCTGCGCGCACTCCTGTATTGATCAGTGGCATCACTCACCTGAAAAGAAAAAAAAAAAAAGAAAGAAAGAAAGAAAGGAATGAGTTTTAAATACTCAGTAAACAACCAATTGTAGACTCTTTTTGCAACCTTATCTTAATAGGTATCTACGACCTTGTCTCGGAGTTTTAGGAAGTGCTAACTAAGTAACAACTCTATTTTCTACAACTTATGAGGCTTGCCTATCTTATGCGGTGGATGATCAGTGTCCTGGGATGAGGCGCGACCTCACCAGTAAAACTGAGGGGATAGTGTAGCTGAATCTGAATCAGTATCGCTCTCTGAACATCATCCGTGGAGGTTAGTTGACAACTCTCCCACGAGACCATACTACAACTATAATCGGGAGGTTGCGATCTCCTGCATGCCGATCAGCTACTAAGTCATCTACATTGTCCCACGCTCACCCGCATAGAGACAGGTTTCTATGGCTCGAAGTCCTGTTCAGGAGACCCTTTAGATATCACCAATTGGTTGGGGCACAAATCACACTACCCTGTCTGGCTGCATCTAACTCAATGATCTTAGTATCTGAGTTAAGTCTCGACGATACAGTATCTGAGCAGAGAGGAAACTGGCGGCTCTAGTGGCATAATCCACGTTGCACAAGTCTAGCGGGCTACCTCGGTTGTCTACAATTACCGTGGTGTCCTACTAGGTCTTTCCATGGCGGTCCTAGTGGCTTAAACTTGGACTCATTCATCTTTAAGATTCTTGCAATAGGACTCTCAAACTTGTTTTAGGTCTTTGTCTAGCTTACTGTCTCATGCGCCATAGTCTAGGCTCGTACTTTCTTCCTATTCACAATAAGAAAGACAACACAAGCAATCATGGATTGGAGTTAAAATGTAGCAGTTTATGCAATATTAACAAACATGCTCGACGGGAAGATAACGTCCATCTTCACCCGGAGCGCAGACTTCACAAATTTCTCTTTCTTCTTTATCATGCATCAATATCACATTCTCATTCTAAAGTGAATTCATAGTCAATCATATATAGATATCATTGTTCTTATTTAATTCATAGTCGCTCGATTGTCCATCTTTCACTCGTGTTTCAATACTAATGTTGTTTTACTATGAATTTGGTGCCTATAGAGGAATTTGGTAATTTTTTGACTCCTCTACGACTAATCAACCCAGACTTAGGAAAATACACATCAGACAAGTAAGTCATCATTTAGATTCCCATGAGCAGTACTCGTAGGAAACGCTTGGAATAAGCATGCATGCTGTCAACCTGATTATCCTAGCCAGCTAGATCTAGATAGTATAGGGAGAAGTTTTATGTTTAAGGCAGTAAAAGTGGTAGGGAGTAATAGTGTGGAAGAAGAAGCGAAGACGAAAGGGTTTGAAGGAACAAATTCGGTATAAGAAATTGAAGCAACTGTGCTTACTTTTACTTTTTTATGTTACATGATTGTCAAAGCTATTAAAGAAAAAGAATACAAACTTTATTACCAGATGAAGGAAAGAAAAAGAGAGATATATTGTTGGGATTTAGGCCTTAAAGTCTAGTAATTAATTATTTAGTTTTTAACCATAGTTTTTATTATTTTATTTGTAATTTAATTATTATCCATTGTATGAAAATCTAAGGTTATTAATGTATCTTAAACAGTATATGGTTGACATACAAGAAAATTATGTTCAAGTAATAACCTACAGAGTTTATAGTATATGAATAAGGTTGGGTGTCTTATCCTAGTAACCTATTAGTACGGCCGCTTTGTAATCGTTATAAATGATTTGATCCAAATCATTCATGTGGAGACATGTAAGTGGGGGTATTCTATACAACGAGTTTGTATAAGACTGGACCAAGAAATATTTAATCTCTCTTTATAAATCCATTAATTGAGAAGATTAATATTTCACATGATGATTAGATGCGACTCGATCTTAATCTTGAGTGAGTTATGAACTCCTGTCTGTGAGGACTTGTCCTTTAATTTACATTGGTGAAAATTGCTCTTTTTGGCCGATTCAATATGCCTACCATTTTGGGGACTTGACCAAATAGGGAGTTTGGAACATAATATCATGAGATGGAATTCACTCCTTTCCTATATGGAAAGTAGATGACTTGTTCCCTTAAGTACTGATTTTGGGACTTAGAACAATGGCCCCACCCTTTCATTAGCATGAGAGGAATTTAGTTTATGATTGGATCATGAACCAATTGTTCATTAGAGAATCAGTGGTACTTAAGATGTAATTGTAGGGGTAAAATGGAATTTTGACCCAATTGTAATTATGAACAACTCGTGAAGGATCGACTTTCTTGTAATAGTTATATCAATGGACATAACTTGTCCTATAGTGCATAAGAGTGCAACTCTAGATCTATAGTGGAGTGGACAACCGTCAAGGAATGAAATTGGTTAATTAAAGAGTTTAGTTAATTAATTAATTAATTTTATATCATTGGAGCTTATAATATGTAGGTCCCCTGTTAACTCATTGTAACGCTAAAAGGTTCAATTTATTTAAAAGAAATTTGAAATGTTCAAATTGATATTTAATATATTAGATATATTAAATAAATAGATAAAATATATTTAATCTGAAGTTTTCAAATTAATATTTAATATATTAAATAGGTTAAATATAAATGGAGAAAATATATTAATGTGAAGGATTCAAACTAATATTTAGTATATTAAATATATTAAAAATGAAAAATATATTTATTGTATTTAATACAATTAAATATTAAATATTTTGATATATTAAATAAAAATATATTTGAAATTTGAATAAGATTCAAATTAATTAAATATATATTAGGATTTATAATATCTAAATATGATTTGTACAAGGTATTATATAATAATATATTAAATATACAAATATATTATTTGGCAATAATTCTCTGAGAGTCCCTATAAATAGGACCCTTGGGTTGAGCCAAAATATATCAATCTCTCTTACTTCTTTGGATAATAAATGCAGAATTCTCGAAACTATTTCTTCTTCTCCAATCCCTTTGGGATTTTCTTTCAAGAGGTTCCCACAAGCCTTGACTTTGTGTTTGAGTCAAAGCAAGGAAGATCTTGTGGAATGTGGAAGAACGTTTTCATGGTTGGATTACTTCAATAAGTCTTGCAAGCTAGGGTTTCTACAAAGGTAGAGTTCTTATACTCGAATTTATTGCTTTTGTTTTAATTCATAATAAATTTTAAAACGGTTCCCAATGCTTCCGCTACGTGGATGAAGAGTTCTTTCCCTTCAATGATATGGAACGATTACGTTATGTATGAAATGAATGAAGATATGCATTGCTTTATGGATACGTGTCATGATTTTAAACTATAAGGACCTCAAGTATATTCTATGTTTACGTGTATTAGGATACTTCCGCGTTATGATTAGTACGGACATGTACAATACAACATTTATGTTCGTCATGAATTTATGATACGATATTGTATACACCACAATATTATGCATGTTCCATTCCTTCCGAACTACGTGACCCGATTAGCAAGATGGTGATAGTGAGTCGCGATGTGCGAGTAAATGAAGCAAGCGAATGAGACTGGAACAATTTGACGGAAGTCAATATCGAAGTTGGAGAATCCTCAGTCGCTGCACCAACAAGTGCACCAACAAACTCAGAAATTTTCGATGATGAAGATGAACCACGACAACCCAAAATGCGAAGTTTGTGAGATTTGTATGACTCAACAAATGAGGTACACCTTGTATGTCTTCTGGCAGATGCTGAAAATATCAGCTTTGAAAAGGTGGTGCGAGACACGAAGTGGTAAACTGCCATGGATGAGGAGATTAAAGTGATTCATCGCAACAACACAATGGAAGTGACAGAATTACTGGAAGGAAGTCAGCCCATAGGTGTGAAGTGGGTATTCAAGAAAAAAAATGAATGCTCAAGGCGAGATTGAGAGGTACAAGGCACGACTTGTTGCGAAGGGATACAAGCAAAAGGCGGAAATCGACTATGACGAAGTGTTTGCTCCCTTCGTTAGAATGAAGACAATCTGATTGCTCATTTCTCAAGCAGCTCAATTCAAATGGCTGATTTTTAAAATGGATGTCAAGTCAGCAGTCTTGAATGGTGTGCTTGAAGAAGAAGTATATCTCGAACAACCTCCCGAGTACATGAAAATTAGAGAATAGAAGAAGGTACTAAAATTGAAGAAGGCGCTTTACGGTTTGAAACAAGCACCACGAGCATGGAATACTCGCATCGATACATACTTCAAGAATTACAGGTACAAGCAATGTCCCCACAAGCATGCATTTTACACAAAAAAGAGTGGAGATAATGTGATACTTGTCGCTCTTTATGTCGATGACCTCATCTTCTAAGGCAACAATGATGAAATGATAGAAGAGTTTAAAAGCACAATGACACGAGAATTTGAAATGACAGACTTGGGCTTGTTGAAGTTTTTCCTTAGTTTGGAGGTTAAACCAGGAGAGACAGGTATATTTATATCACAGGAGAAATATGCAAAGGACATTTTGAAGTACAAGATAGAAAATTGCAACCCGATATCAACACCAATGGAACCAAGTGCAAAGCTCTCAAAGTATGATGAAGGAGAATGAATAGATGCAAATAGGTACCGGAGACTGGTGGGAAGCCTTCGCTATCTTACATGCACAAGGCCAGATCTTTCATTAAGTATCAACATAATAAACCGGTTCATGGAGGAACCAATTTATTCACATTGGAAGGCGTTGAACCGAGTCCTACGATACATCCAAGGAACGGTGTCACTTGGGTTATTCTACTCAAAAACAGAAGATTACAAGTTAGTCGGTTACTCTGACAGTGATTGGTGCAGAGACATAGACGAGCGGAAAAGTACATCGGGTTATGTATTCTTCATGGACAACACAACATTTACTTGACTTTCAAAGAAACAACCGATCGTGACACTCTCGACGTGTGAAGCTGAGTATGTAGCAGCATCTTGGTGTGTGTGTCACGCAATATGGCTTAGAAATTTGTTGAGTAAGATGGAGCTAAAGCAACGAGGTGCAACCGTAATACAAGTTGACAACAAATCAGCAATTGAGTTGGCCAAGAACTCAGTGAACCATGAAAGAAGCAAACACATTGACGTTCGATTTCATTTTATCTGAGATCATGTGAAGGAAGGAAACGTGGAATTGCTACATGTGGCAAGTCAGGATCAAGTTGCGGACATCTTTACAAAACCGCTATCGAAAGTACTTTTCGACAAATATAAGAAGATGATTGGCATGACAGATGCCAGGAACATTTAAGTTTATGGGGAGTTTTGTTGGAATAAACTTAAATGGTAAAAGTTAGTTTTAATTTTGTTAAGTTTAGTGGTTTTTTTGAAATTGGGTCGGTGAAGGATAAGGCGAGAAGGAAAATTGAAAAGCCAATAACTATTTCAGGAATAGTGAGAATTATTCCAAGAATGGTGGGTTAGGAAATGATGACATAATGATAGCCATTGTTTATTTTCCATGGTAAGAAACAGAGCAAAAAGAGCAAAAAGAGCAAAGAGCAAAAGTGTAGAGAACAAAAGTACAGTGTAATAGAAAAAGGTTTTTCAGAATTCTTTGTCTCCTTGTCTCTCCTCTCTCGACATCTCCTTCACAATTTCGTAAGTGTTATTTTAACAAATTAGTATCAGAGCAAGCTTTTATTTCAACACAAAAACAAGCAAGTTGAGGGAAAAGGTACAGTGAAAGTCGAAACCAGTTATAGTAAGATAAAACAATTAGATAATGTTCAATTTGTACCTGATTTAGGGTACAATTTATAAAGTGTTGGACAATTGATGACTAGAGGACATTACGTTCTATTTGATAACGACACATGTGTCATTACACATAAGAAATTAGGCCATAAAGTTCAAATTGTCATGACTTCAAATAAGATGTTTCCACAGGATATTTCTAACATGGAGGATTTTGCTCTTACTACTAGCACAAAAGATAACTCGACATTATGGCATCTTAGATATAAGCATCTTTATATGAAGGGTCTGAAAATACTCAGGGATAAAGGTATGGTTTTCTAATTACCAAGAATTGATTCAACTAATTTATGTGAAGGATGCATTTATGGCAAGCAAACTAAGAAGTTCTTTCCTATTGGAAAAGCTAAAAGAGTTTCACATTGTCTAGAACTAATTCATGTTAATTTATGTGGGCTAATGCAAACGAAGTCATTGGGCGGGAGTATATACGTTTTACTATTCATTGATGATGAGCTAGGTTTACTTCCTACAACATAAGTCAGCAACTTTTCAGAAGTTCCAGATTTTTAGAGCTATGGTGGAGAACCAAAGTGGCTGTCACATTAAAGTTCTTTGCACAGACAGAGGTGGCGAGTTCATATCGAAATAGTTCAACCTGTTTTGTGAAGAAGAGAGCATTCAAAGGGAGTTAACAGCTCCCTACACTCCAGAACAAAATGGAATCGCTGAACGAAAAAATCGAACTATTGCGGATATGACAAGAAGTATGTTACAAGCAAAGAGACTTCCAAACCAATTTTGGGCCGAAGATGTAGCAACATTTGTTTATCTATTAAATCTCTCACCAACAAAGGCGGTTATGAATTGAACTCCTTATGAAGCATGGCATGGAAGAAAACCATCTGTAAGTCATTTACGAGTCTTTGGTTGTGTTGCTTATGCTTTGAAACATGCTCAAACTCGTCAAAAGCTTGACGAAAAATCTGAAAAATGCATTTTCATTGGCTATTATACTCAATCAAAGGCATATAAATTATACAACCCCCTTAGTGAAAAGATTTTAGTTAGAGGGGATGCAATATTTAATGAAAACGTGAGTTGGGATTAGAGTAAAGAACAGAAGTAGCAAAAGATTACCGTTGAAGTTTCTCCAAATGAAGAGACAAAGGTCAACAACTCCAGTGTATCTCCTAGTGCCTCCACAATAATAAAGCACTGCAACTTTGATCTATTTTATCTTTTCCTATCTCTTTCAATATCCCTTCCCCAACAGACCGTTCATGTATTGAAATGTCATCTTCATTGCCTCCAGTTAGGCCTTGGCTACTATTGGATCCACATTTCCACCATTGAAATTGGGTGGATCAAACTTTGATAGCATATAACTCGGGTGGAAAAACTTGACAACTAGTCATATCCCCCTGTAGTACATTTTGGAGCATTTTAGCCCTAGTATGTGTTCAGATAATTGCATTGGACAAGAGGGCAGTAGATTATAGAAAAGAAAGAATGCAAAAAATTAGAAATAAAAAAAAAGTACAGAAATTCTTGATTGCATCAGGAATCAGACATAATTCTGGTGACTGGTTATACACCTCCATATTGACACAACAAGTAATAGTAAATGTCTCTCTAACATGAAAGTAGGTAAAAAGGGTTTGGAACAGGCATGCAGCAATGGATAACATGCCCTGAACAAGTATGACCGAGACATCCGACATGACCACAGGCAACATGTCTTGGACAAGCATGACTGTGACGACCTCTCCCATTCAATTGGTTGATATCTCTGCCAACCAACTCTTCACGAACTTAGCGATGTACGGTGAGGCTAACTTCAGGGCTTTTGACCCGCTTCTCGTTGATCTCAACAGTGAAGAGTCTCTTCTAATCTACAAGGAACTGTTGCAAACCACTTCTCGGTCGTTGACTCTTCGCGTCTTCTCTATCGGAGACTCTCCTACTTTATTCGCTGCCCAATTTTTTTTCTTTGCGTGAGGTTGTACCACCTCCTTGTGCTTGGTGTCTTCTTGGTCAGGATAGTAACGTTTCAGGTTACTTACGTGGATAACTAGGCTAGTTTGCATCCATGGGAGCAATTGAATTCTATATGATGTCTTCCCGACTTTGTGGATAACTTTCGGCTGGTCCATAGTATTTTTGCACAAATACTTGGTTCTTGTTGCTTTGAAATTGAAGTTGATCTAACCTCAACTTGATCAAAACTCTCTCTCTATAACACCCCAAAAATGAACAAAAGCCACCTAAGCAAGACCCAAATGATTCAAGGAACGAAAATATAAGAATTAAGCAAGGAAAGGGGTCTTACTAAGTCATTTTTATACCATAAGAAGTAATATTAAGGACTCAAGACCTTTGGTGAAGGATTGGGAATGAAAGCGTAAGCGAAAAGGATGAAAATGTCATTTTTCAAATTATCAAGGATCTTTCTAGATTTTTAATTCCTTATCTAGAAGGAATTTCAAGATGTTCAAGAACCGAAAAATAACCAACAAGAGATGAATAATTTTTAGGAAAATTATGGACTTTTTGAGAAAATAATAATAAAATATTTGAAAAGTGGCAAATTACCAAAATACCCTTGAAGTTAAGGATAATTACGGATTTGCCATTCTGCTCAAGAATCGGAACCTTCATAGTGCCTTCTGCACAAACTCCTTCAAACCTCGACTGCAACCGTTGGATCGCCTCCAAACTTGGATATATTCTAGAACACCCACGGATCATCACATCCAACGGCTACAATTCAAAACCAAGGCCGGTGAGGCTCTGATCGGAGTAGATATTTTCGATGGATTTTTCAGAAAATTCAACCGACACTTCATGACGATTCTGGAGCTCCCAATGTCGGTTTAAGTTTTTCCTATAAATTCTGAAGTTGGGAAAATCGTTTGGAACAAGAATCGAGCAAGGTCGAGCTCCCAGTCGCTAGCAATAAGTGTTTAGATTTTGAGTCTCCTACTCTCGGGTTTCTTCCAAATTCGAGAGCAATTATTCACCATTTTCTTTCAAACTTGTTCCTATAGCTTCTAAACAAGATTACCCACAACTTCTATGAAGGAATAGAGTCCTGAAAGTGCCTAGAAACCATTCACCCAATCTCATCCGCCATTAGAGAGCTTCAAGAAAAACTCAAAATTCCAATCCGAGGATATACAAGGAATCTTCGAGCAAGGACGACCCCAATAGGTTTCTGCACCTCCAAGGAATGTTTCCAAAGAAGACCACAAAGAGAAATAATGTCAGGAACGTTCCCAATTGAAGAAAATCTGTTTCGGGTGGGATGCCCTGCACCATGTTTCCTTTGCAGGATGTCATGCCTCAAGTTTCCCTCACCTAGAAGAGATGCCCTGCAGACTTGCAGGATGCCATGTTCAATATGCACCGAGCAAGTGACCTTTATGGTCTATCAAGGGGAGTAGTCTAAGGTCACGGAGGAACAAGAAAAGAGTAAGTTACCTTAGCCGCGAATCAAAAACCTCTTAAGACCTCCCACGGTACAACATGCTCGTGACTAAGACTACGCTGCTTGGAACGCATGAAGCCTTGAGCATAGGTAAGCAGACTGTATTATAGGGCAAGCCCTTGATGTAGTATTAAGACTACAGCGCTTGGAACGTAAGAAGCCTTGGATGTAGGTTTTTAGACTATGCCGCTTGGAACGAATGAAGCCTTGGGCATAGGTTAAGCAGACTGTATTATAGGGCAAGCCCTTGATGCAGTATTAAGACTACATCGCTTGGAACGTAAGAAGCCTTGGATGTAGGTTTTAAGACTATGCCGCTTGGAACGCATGAAGCCTTGGGCATAGGTTAAGCAGACCGTATTGAAGGGCAAGCCCTAAGATGCAGTAAGACTACGTCGCTTGGAACGCATGAAGCCTTGGACGTAGGTTAAGGCTGTGTCGCTTGGAACGCATGAAACCTTGGACACAGGATTGTCAGGTGCATGTCTAGTGCCGTAAATCCTAGGGGGAGTGTCTTGGAGAACGAACTAAGAACAGAAAAAGAACCTAGAAAGTACCAAGAACAAGAGAAAGATCAAGGACTAGAACATGGATCGAGATCCTAGTTCTAAGGACAAGAACAAAGAATAAAGGATCAAGAACCAAGAACCAAAAACCATAGTACTAAGGCCCTTAAAGGAAAACCAAGGTTTTAGAATTCAAGGACCAAGGTCCTCAAGAAAGATCAAGATAAGAACCCAAGTCAAGAACAATAATTAGAGGGCCTAAGTACTTACAACAAAAACAAGAACAAGAACAAGACAAGAACAAAGAATGTGGTACCCTAACATATCAAGGACACGATTAAGAGCCTACAAGTAGGCTGCTTACTGAGTCTTGTACTCATTCCTTATTCTCCATTTTTTTTTCCAGGTGATAAGGAGCTGGTTGAGGTCGAGAGCGGACTCTGGAGAAGGTGCCATAGATTAACCTCACCCGTCGTCCTCAACCCTTTTGTTTTAAAATGTTTTGCGTCTATTCCTTATTCTGTCTTTTAACTATTATGTTGTATTTTAAATTACTAATGTGGGCACACTATTTTGTTATAATGTAAATTATGTTTTAAATTTTAATAATTTTATTTCACAAAACAATTACCTACCTTTTAGAGCCATCGCGTCAGCCTGGTCCTTATACTCTCCGTCTTAAAATTTTTGTGGCCGATGCTTTCGACCGATCCTTCTCTTCATTTGTTTGGATGGTATTTCTGCATGAACATAAGTTGCTTCAGAGGTTCATCTTTGTCTCCCTCTTTCAACTAAGGTGTTGGCTTGGTGTCTCTCTCATGCATTTGGGTGATCACTAACAAGAGTTTTTACCGGTTCAATAAACCCAACTATCAACAAATCATTCAATTGTTTGTAAAATTTAGCTAGCTTAGGTTGAGTTGTATGACACACATCTGTGTGGCAGGCAATCTCGCCCTCGACATAACATTAATCTCGTGATCTATCTGCTCAGGTGGAGATAAATACTTTGTTTGACTTTTAGGTCTTGTGTCGTGGTGTTCCTATAGTGGCCAGGAGGTTTCTGTTGGAGTGAACTCACTCGAGCTCCCATCTTCAATCATACAATGGTAGCGAGCGTGGGTTCATCATCGGTAAGATACCTTCTCAACTGTAGCGCTGACATCATTTTTACCCCTTTTCGCGACTGGTGATAGCCTAAATGATTGTCAAGTTGGACCACTTTACTATTAAACATTTCGCTGGGGGTATGAAAATGACTTCGTGGTCAAGCAGGGAAATTCATCCCTAACACAATGTCAAAGTTGTCAATCTTTACAATCACAAAATCATTTTGTTCCATCCAAGCCCTTATCTTTATCGGACTTCTCTTTGCAACCCCTAATACAAGTATAATGGCATAATTGACAACTTTCTTTCATCTTGTATCTCAATACCCTAGTATGTTTAAGCATTTTACTTCGGTCTCTTTCATGAAGTTGTGGGTGGCTCCAGAGTCGACAATAGTGTTCTTGGCCATTCTGTAAATGACCCAGGCCTCAACATGCATAAAACCATGTTCCATTAGTTGTTCTACCTCACTCACTCTCTTCTGAAGAGTAGATAAATATTTTAGGGCCCTCATGCGGGGGGTTTTCCATGTTTTTTACTAGTAGTGTTTTAACTACCGCTCAAACTCAACTTCTGAGTTCATTCCAAATTTTGCTTGGAAGGCATAGTGTGCCGCCCTTTTGTGGGCACTCGACGATGGGCCCCTTGCATATGAAGCAAGACAAGGGGCCTTGACTTTGACTATGACTATTATGGTTGTAAGGTCTCTGCCATGGAGTTCTACCTCGTTGGGAAGACTCACATTCCCCTCCTCCGCCTTCAAGTCGGACACTTACCCCACCTTTGGAGGAGTTTGATCGATAATTTTTATTCTCCCACCACTTGCGAATGTTTGGTTCTGCCTTATCTCTTAAGGTTGATCGATACTAATATCAAACAATCGTTTGGTTGTGGCATAGGTGTGGAAAGGTTTTGAACTCTTTGTTCATAGAGATTGATATTCGCCCACTGCTTAACCCTTGAACGAAACTGAAGATCTAGTCTTTCTCAGACATATCACGAATATCTAACATACGCCTAGAAAATTTCTTCACATAGTCTCAAATATTGTCAATATGCCTCAACTCTCTTAACTTCCTTCTTGTGATAATCTTAACATTCTCTGGAAAGAACTGAGAGCAAAGTTCTTGTTTTAAGCTCTCCCAAATGTCCACAATACAGCGACCATCTTCAATGTCTATGTACTTTGATTTCCACAACAACTTTGCATTGTCAACTAGATAGATTATTGCCAAGGTGACTTTCACTTCTTCTGCCACGATATTTATGGCTCGAAAGTACTATTTGAGGTCAAAGATAAAGTTCTCTAGAGCTTTGACATCTCAAGCCCTACATAAGGCTTGGGCTATGAGACTTTTATCTTTTTGAATCAGACTACACCCTCATTGGAGTTTGGTTCCCCAACCCTCATGGTGAGGTTTAATATGGTGCTCACATCCGTCATTTCAGCCCTAACCACTCCAAGGGCGGCTCTCAAATCCTAAAATATTTTTTAGACCATCTGAACGATATCTTGTTGGGCATTGTCTAAGCCCTCTATGCATTCTTCCACTCGTGCAATAGAGCTCATCGAGTTATCCCCACAATCGAAACCACCAGCAATTGTGACCTTATCTTTTAGGGTCTCGACTGTAACCATTAATTCATAGGTAGACATTGTCTCAATGTGGTCTGTCATCTCATTGATCCTATCGGCTTTAGCAGCAATCTTATTCATACGAGATTCCAAAAGGCTCATTCCATTAGGAACTTCCCTCAGGTAGAGTAATTGGCCTTCGACCTCTACCAATTGGTCAGCTTGGGACTTGCTAAGTTGTTTTGCAACGTACATGTTTGTGTATTAAGATTCAAGAAGCCAACTCGACTCTCATACAACTTGTCACAATTGCACTCTTGTGGCAGCGGGACAACGATTGTGCGACACTTGTTCTAACCCAGCGAACAAGTCAATCATGTTAATTTCACACTTCGTAGACAATGTTGGCATATGCTCGAGCCTTGGGTCACGTTTGAAAGAAATATTTTAGAGAACGTGAGCAAAAAAATACGTTAATAATAATTTTAAAGAAAACAATGTCATAGGCTAAAAATGAATAAGCAGCAACAACGATTTTGATAGCATATAACTCGGGTAGGAAAAATTGGCAACTAGTCACATCTCCCATAATTCATTTTTTTGGCATTTTAGCCTTGGCATGTGTAAACTTAATTTAGGTGATCGGTCATACACTCCCGTATTGACATGACAAAAAATAGTATAGGTCTATTGATATGAACCAAGATGTCAATCATGCAATATAAATTTCAAAGAAGATGTGAAAAAATCAAATTATCACAAGATGTTGCAATTCATGCCACATTAAAAAAAAAATCAAGGTTCATTTATTTCTAGATGGTTACAAATTTTGGTTGGATGATAATTTAGAGTTTGTTGTTTCTTTCATGTATTTTAAAGCTTACTTACACAGTGGCTAATTATGGCTATAAAGTATAGATGGTGGTTAATATGATCATAAAATATAAAAGCTACCACTCTCAAAATGTCTCATGGAAGATTAGTCTCATAGAAGATTATGGGTTTTAATTTTGAGGCTATATAAAGTCATGTATGTTGTAGGGAATTTGAAGATGTAGTAAAAATAGCATTTGTACTTTCCTTATGTAGTTTAAATTGCATGTCTAGAATCATTCAAACTAGACACCTTGAGATATTTAATCAATAAGGTAATTTGGATTTTACTTTCCTTTGGACTCATTTTTTTTTTATGACTGAGTGTCCTTACTTTTCATTTAGCTAAGCCTAAGTTTATTTGAACTCGATAATCAGGGCTAAGTGTCCTTACCTTCCTTTTAACAAAAGCTAAGTATTTTTTTTTTTTTTTTTTTTTTTTTTTTTTTTTTTTTTTTTTTTTTTTT
>NW_019268535.1:4439716-4461015 GCF_002738365.1 Cucurbita moschata
TTTTTTTTTTTTTTTTTTTTTTTTTTTTTTTTTTTTTTTTTTTTTTTGCAATTCTACGTAGTTTAGATTACATATTTAGAATCATTCAAGCTTGACATGATCGATCTTACATGTGGAGTGATTCGAATCTTAAACAAATGTTCTTGTCTTGAGATATTCGATCAATAAGTTAATCCAAATCTTACTATCCTTGTAATGATTCCTTATCACCTATCTAACATGAAAGCAGGTAAAAGTAGTTTAGAATAGAAATACAGCAATGAACGCCTTGAACAAGCATAATCAAGACATCCGATATATGGCCACATGCAACAAGTCATTGAATCAACAACAAAAGTCATTCTCACCTATAATTAATTAACAAACCCTCACAAACAAGAGTTTATGATTTATTCCATTTATGACTTATTCATGATTAACATTGAGTTGCACGTAATTATCATGTGAAATGTCATATGTCATCCATATGTTATAGACCCTTTAAGCTACTATTTTAACATGATTCTCCCGTCATGTCTTTTGATCCTCCATGATGTTCATGCATGTCAACCATATACTATTCAAGAAAATTATAAATAAATAATAAAAATATTAAATGAATTTGAGATGTTATGCATATGCCAATAAGTCCAAATTAGTCTAGAGTTTCATATATATTGACTTCTTGATGTTAAGGTTAAAAAGATTAAAATGAATAGTTAATGTACCAATGGTAATTTTAAAATCAAAATTCAATTCCAAATCATAGACAAAATGGAAATTCAAAAACAAAAAATGGAAATCTTTGAAAAGGATTCTCCATTACCAAAAAGTAGCAGCAAGAAATAAATCATTATAGTAAACAAGAAACATTTATTTACAAAGGGCAAATCCAACAATAAACAAAAATGTTGGAACTATATTTCAAGTCTTTATGTTGTAAACTAGGAACCTTAGTTATGAATTACACTATATTTCACCCAATTTCGTGAAAGTGTACGAGAAGGAACAAAGTAAAAACAAATTCAATTTGTAGTTACTTTGATGAAAGAAGTAAATATGAACTTCGCATGCTTTACCAAAAATTTGCATGCCAATAATCAAATTGCATTTCCTTTACACAACTTTCAAGTCTTTGACAACTTCCCCATTGGTCTCTCCCTATCAAACTTCAATGGTAGGTAGTACAAACACTTACAACTTTTTCTGAACTACGTATGAACATTCAACTCTCCAACAAATAACCATTCCTAGGCTTCAAAATAATCACATAATTTAAGAAAGAAAAAAAAAAGTGAGGAGATGGAGTCCACATAGCATTTGCATAACCCACCCTTCCACAAAAAATTTACAAGTTAATATACAAAGATTGAGGGCGTGGAATTTTAGTACCTGATTGTTAGCTCCTAGAGACAAAATGTTTGTGGTGTTCTCCAGGATTAAATGGGATTTAAAGCTAACCATTAATCAGGATGGCCACCTTACTGATATCGCGTTCGAGATGTACCTTTCTTATTCTTTTATCTTCTTTCCTTTGTCTCAAGTCATTTCTAATGTTGTAATTCAGGGTGCAAGTACCAGCACTTTGATCGTTCCTTGGCTGTTTGCTGTTAAAATTGTGGGGCTATCACTCTTCCAACAAACAGCGCTTATGAAATATGAACTTGCATCTTCATCATTATCTTCTAAATCTGAACTAAATCTATGCCAAGCCATTGGTTTCGATATCGCCTGCAAGTAAATCCCGTTTGAACAACTCCTTGATATCAACTGATTATCACAAGGAAAATCTAGCAGCAAATAAGGTGATTGAAAATAAATGATAACCTTGTGATAAATGAAGACTTCGTTAGTTTCACTGCCGCATGCTATGTATTCACTGTTTACTGTTAGACCCACAAAATTCTTCTCATTTGTGTGTCCTCTATACACACACAGCTGCAATGATAAAGAAACAAAGCAGGATAAAATCAAGAAAAAGAAAAACATGGAGAAAAAAGAGCACAATTTTCATGAAGATCAACTCCAATTTGTATGTAAATAGACAACATATCAAGAAGATAAACTCACAGGCATATATTCCTTTACATCCCATAACCGCAGAGTGCTGTCGGTCGAAGCAGATGCGAGTTCATTGTTCGACAAGAATTTCACATAAGAAACTGCTTTCTTATGGCCATTAAAAACATGCAGAGGCTGGCTGATATTTCTCAAGTCGTAGTAGTGAATATTATGATCAGCGGAACCCACCTGAAAATGCTCTGTATTAGAGAAAGAAGGATTTGCTTCACTGTGCAAGTAAAAGTTCATCAAGATTGTCAGAAGATCTTTGGTTAGATGAATTCACACACACATAATTTCAGTCCAGCGTTTATGATATTTGTGTAGATAAGAGTAAAATAGACGTACTGCGACATATAAGCTAGATCCTGGGTTGTACTTAACAGAGCAAACATTTGCTTTCAGGTCAATGTTAAACACACTAGCTTCTTGCCTTGTGCACCAAATTTTGACCTGTTAAAAGAAATAGAAAAATGCACCTGAGAATAGTATCACAGAAAATAAGCAGAAATATAATTTGTTTCAGTAAAGACCACCCAGAACTGACCAAACTATTGACCCTTGGCCTATTTCTATAAATCATGTTTACCAGTACCAGTTTCAGTATGGATCTAAAATTATAACGGTGAATTGACAGAAACAACTCAACAACTCATAACAATTTCCAAGTACAACGGTTGATGAGCCAAATATACTTTGCTCTTCAAGTATTGGAAACGTTGAAAATGATGCATCTGAGAAATCAGGGAATTGCTGGTTGACTCTCACGTATGGCCCATCAATCACAAAGCCAATCTCTAAGATCAATGATTTTCACCAACTCAAACTTAAGTTACCTTACAGTCATCGCTGCCAGATACAAGCATGGTAGGTTCAGATCGTGAAAAATCTACACTCCAAGCTCGTTTTTCATGTTCTTCATACTCCATAACACTCTAAAAGAAAAAGAGCCTGTTAAAAAAGATAAATATGACCAAATAATGGAGATAGTTAACAAGCTAAGAAAACTTTAACTAGATAACGGTCACCACCTGACGAGTATTTACATCCCAGACAGTTACTATTCCCTCGTAATCACTACTAGCAATATGACTTTTTGTGTATTTATTCCAGCTCAAACAGCTAAGTTTTGATCGTGTAGACATCTCAACAACGGGAAAGTGAACATCGGCTGGTTCATTTACTACCTGGAAATAGCAAGTACTATCGATAATTTATCAATCATATTCATATTACAGTTTAGAAAATAAATAAAAACAAATAAGATACAGTTATATCATGTGGCCATAAGCCACAACATAAACATTATTCTGAGTGAGGCACATTCAGTCTGGAGCCCTTTCTCCACATGGATGATCCAAAGCCAGAATAATTTAAACTTAAAGATACAAGTGGCATTTACTGATACTTCCCAGTTATAACACGAAATTTAAATATAATCTTTGATATTTTATATGTTTAGTAACTTACTAATGAATCAACTAAGTTTCAGGATTTATATCAAGAAAATATAAAACAAACACCATCAATTAATACTGTGATTCAATCCACTAACATTAGATTAAATTAAATACGAAGTCCTTTGAAATATTCAAATTAAATTTGAAAACCAACATATCAATATATATTAAAAAGAACTATACATTCTTTCTGATGCGGTGCTTTTTTGTTCCTCGTTTTAAAATTACAAAGTCAATAAATAATTTTCAAAAAGGTTCATATAACTCAATAATCTCCTACAAAATCTCTAATCTTTATTTCTTACGACTTTCATTATCTTATTATTCATAATACTTAGTTTTGCAAATATAGAAAATTTATAAAAAAATTTCTATTCTTTTCTTGGACTTTGATTTATAGTGCTATTACTTCTTCAGTGAATCTCCAAGAAAAATCTCCACAATGGTGTTATCCCCTTCAGCTTGTTCTTTATGTTTGAAGGCCAATGAAATCAGAATCACTAATTATTTCATTGCCTTTTCTCTCGTCATTGCTAGAATGCCCTAATTTCTCTCACCGTTCTTGGAACTTTGGGGAAGATAACTACTCTGTGGGCTGGTTCTTCCCATCAAAACAAAGTTATTATGGTTTAACGCTTGCAAAGCTATTCTCTTGGATTTTGGGTTGAAAAGAAATCAAAGGGCTTTTTAAGACAAGTCTTTTGGTTGAGTGGATCGATTTGAGCTTATCATGTTTAAGGCTTCCCAGTGGTATTCATTGTCTAATCATTTTTTTGTTTATTCTCACAATGACATTTGTAACAATTGGGGGCCTTCGTAGGAGCTATGATTTTCAGATTTTTTTATCTTTGATTTTATTTCTGTTTTTCTTCTCTTTTTCCTTCCTGAATCTACTCTTTGTAGCCTTTGGTTGGTCATATTCTGTTCCTCTGTCTGCTTATCAATGAATTCTCGTTTCTAGTTCAAAAAATTGCAATGTTTCACCGTAAATTGAAATGAATATTTCATACATGAAATCATAGTATCACCATCTTTTGTATCCAATTGACAGGTTATCTTATGCATGACTTTCTTGCAATTAATATCGTTTAAATTTTCCAATGAACAACCATTAAATGCTTACCGAGCTAAACTCAAAAACCTTGATGCAGCGTGAAACACCAGCAGTTGCAAAAAACTCATCATCACGATCAAACTCTATACTGAAACAAGAATGACATGATTATCATTTCCGAATTTTTACTAACTCGAACAAAGCCTAAAGAAAATATTAAAGCACTTATCTCAGTGAAAGACTGATGGTGATAGAAGAAGGTTCAAAGTAACTTATGAAACAAAAATTGAATGACAATAATCTCATTATTTCAGGATCCCTAACATTAAGTGTTTGCCAATAATGAGTTATGAGTTGTAAGCAAAAGATTAGAGATTAGCTTAGAGAAAAATTTAACTTCGAATTCAACTTAACTTATTTTTTAATTGAACAAGATATCTACTACCGCTCAATCAATAATACCTTGATAGATCCAAATTAAAGTGTATGAAGATTAAATCAAGTTCTAGAATGATAAATAAATCTAGTAAAAGAATCTGAATCGCTACGGCAGGATCTCCAAAGGAGTTAAATGTCTGAATGTATAATGTGAATGATGATCCCTCACCTGGATACAATATTTGCAGAGTGAAAAAGATCACCGTGTCGAAGTTCGGCAATCACTCTCAATCGGCTAATCCATAGGCCATGTGATAAGACAGAAGTAAACAAATAGTCAACACTCACACAAGAAACCATAGCCAAATAGTTAAAACAAGTAAATTAAAATTGTACCTGTATCGCATAAAAGAAGTTAGAACAGACTGAAAATCTTCAAGAGCTGGATTATAACTTTCTCCACTGCTCAACTTTACATCTTTATCCTCTTGCTTAACCAATTGCTTCCTCCAATTTCGTCGTTTTTGCAGATAGTAGTCTTGCAATTCATTAAACTATATGAAAAAGAGGATAGATCCTAAATGTCAATAAGTGAATCAAACAGTTACGAAGGCAGTCCATTTCTTGTTAACAATCCTATTTTTTCTAATTAAAGCTTGGTTGACATAATAGCATTGGGAGATGGACTTAGTCAGCATAGAAAATATACAATTTTCCAAATTTCACCAAAAAAGTATCAATATGGTTTAATAAAAAAATGCAACGAACAGGAAATAAATTAATGTATAGCTGCCTCAAACTAGATGCCTTGAGAGTTTCAAAAGGATGTCATCAGAACATTATGAAGAATTCTTTCCTTATCTGCTTATCGCACTTTTCTTCTTGTGCAAATAGTTTCCTCATTCATATCCTCTTTGCTCTAGGTGAAAAATTCTTTCCTACTCACTCTCCCTATTTAAAAAAGAAAGATTTAAAATGCTCAATTTTTCTTTTTTCCCTAACCAGAAGCTGAAGTAATACACATTTTTATAATTGAAATGAAAACAGAGCACAAATATTAATAATAATAATAATAAAAGGAAAAAAAAAAAGCTAAACCACTAAAAAAGAATCAATCGTACAAAAGAAAATATGGTAAGAAACCGAGTTTTCATTGAGAAACATGAAAGAATAACCAAAGGCTACAAAATAACAAGACAGACAACAATACAAAAACCCCAAAAGCTACAAAAAGGATGCAACAAAATAACAAGCCAGACAACAATACAAATGCCCCAAAAGCTACAAAAAGGGGACTCCAATTTAACCTGAGGAAAAGGCAGTGGTTTGGGGCAGCAATGGAATTGACAAAACTAGAAAAAAGAGCAGCAAGAAAAAACCCTTGAAGGATCAGGGGTCTAAACCCTTAAATCCCCCCGAGCACAGGCAGATCAAGAATAATAGAAAGGAGACCCATTACATCAACCATTTATCTATTGGAAAGATGGCGACTGAAACACAACAATAAAGAGGAAGAGGGGTTAGAAGATGGTAAAATAGAAGGCGCAGAATGAAACTTCTTGCTCGAAAAATGATATAACTGAGGGTACAACTCACGAAGAGACTCACCCACCCACTAGTCTACCCAAAAAGAAAATCTCATACCCACCCCAACAAAACATTTAACATTAAAAAAAAAAAAAAAAAAAGAGGGGAAACCAAAGGAAATGCTTTCTAGAGATTTTTAGGTCGACGAGTGCCACCAACCTCAATCCAATCGAAAGGGTACAGGCCGTACTGACTCACACTAACCTTGTGCCACAAAGTGTTAGGCTCCATGAAAAATCACCACAACTATTTGGCCAGCAGAGATTTGTTACGTAGACTCAAGCTACTAGTCCCTAATCCTCCACTCCACCAGCTGACCTCCACCTCCCATTTAACCAAATGGGAGCCTCCCTCATTATCCACCCCTTCCCACAAGAAATTTCTTCTCTCTCTTTTAGTGCTATCCTTAACTGAAACCAGAACTTGGAGGAGAGATCAAAAATAATGGGGAGATATGAAACTCTTGGGATTTGATCTAACAAGCTTGTTGAAGAACAAGACCTTTAGATCTAAATTATCCAAGAACCTCAAAAACGATAAAGAATCAATCCAAGGGTATGTTTTTTAATGGATTAGCTTGATGATCAAGATCAAGAGTAAGAAAACTCATTTCTAAACTTGTGATTCGAATCACTCCACAAGATAGTTTGATCAAGACTACTTGAATGACTCTTGCATGCAAATCTAAACACAAGAAATGCAAAGGAACAAGTTCATGGTTTAAGAAGCATAATATGCCACTTTTATTTTAATATCCAAAATCTTCATGCTAAAGCAACTACATGAATGGCTATTTATAGTTCTGAAAATAAATTTTAAAGTATCCTATAGTCAGTTGAAAGGTTGTAACTCTAACTAATTGTAACTTAAAACCTTAAAAATAATACTCCAAAATTGAAAAATACAATGAAACATCCCTAAATCCAAGCATGTATGTCATCCACCATGAATACTTTGTGGCATGATTAAGACACCTTATTTCATATCACTACCTTCCTTAGAGAAGAAGGCCTTCCTCCAAAAAGATAACTGCTTCTGAACCTAATTCACAATCGGGTTCCAGAATATAACACTCCTATGGCTACCTCCCAGAGGCAGCCCAAGAAAAGATGGAAGCCAACCCAACTCACACCCCACCAAAGAGGCCCAAGAGCTCAGCTTAAAGGGGCAACAATTAAAGCCAATAGAACTTTTACCTCTGTTAATATTAAACCCAGGCATCAGCTCAAAGAAGGATAAAAAATATTAAGGTTCGTAAAGGACTCTTGCCCCAAGCATAGGAATAGGGTATCATCAGCAAACTAAAGATGAGAATGGCGGACTAACTCCTTACCCACTTTGAACCCTCAGCCACTCTTTTCTTCATCACTACAAGTGATACAAGTCTACTCAAGACATCCACCACCATGATAAACAGAAAGAGCGATAGGTCCCCTTGCCTTAGCCCTCTAGAAGTAGAGATCTTACGTCTAGGCTCCACACTCATAAAGATGGAGAAATTAGTAGACCTAATGCAATTTAAATCTAATATCTCCTTTTAAGTACCAAACCCCTTCTTACCAAGGACCTTGTCAAGAATCAACTGTACAAGAAATGATTGATGCCTTGGTTCATAAGGATTCATCCTCAAATCTATTTGGGAAATTTTGAACCAAGGATTCATCCTCAAATCTATTTGGGAAATTTTGTTGCAAAAATAAGCTATGAAAATGCTTTGCACTCATTTACACAAATGAAGCTTTCATTCACACCTCTCAAACTTTCAATAGAACCAATATTGGTTTTTAAACTTTGAATCAATTATAACTAAAAAAATATAAATAAATAAAAACCAAATTGAAAAGAAACTCTAATACCAAATGATATGGAATCACCCCAAGGGAGAAGAAAATTTGGATTACCTTTTTGATCAAATATCTCAAGGCAAGAATACTTATTTGAGATTCGAATAACTCCACAAGCAAGATTGATCATGTCAAGCTTGAATGACTCTAAACATGCCATCTAAACTACGTAGAATTGCAAAGAAACTTAATCATTGGCTAAAGGAAAGCACAAATGCTCCTTTTAATACATTTTTCAAGTCCCCTTTACAAAGACGACATACGTGGCTTTATGTAGCCTCAAAAATGAAACCATTGACCTTCCATGAGGCATTTCAAGAGTTGTAACTTTTTTGCTTTTAACTTTTATGCTTTATAACCATACTTAGCCACTATGTAGATGTAACCTTAAAGTAATTAAAAGCTTTAAAATACATTAAAGAAACACCATAACTCTAGATTATCATCTACTCAAAATTTGAATTGCAACATCTTGTGATAATTTGAACAACATTTTTTTCACAACTACCTAGAAGTTTATCTTACATTATTGATGTCTTGGTTCATATCAGACTCCCCCCGTGGATTGTCATTTTCAAGCTCCCAAGTGTTAAATTAGGGAAGAATGATTTAGTTTTGCAAAGTTTTGATTTGTTTTGGTAATTAGTTTTCTCTGGAAGAAATGAAGTAGCCATCGGTTATCAATATTTGGTTGAGGCCTTATTCGTAGTTTCATCATTCACTTGCAAGCTCTCTAAATCTACCGTCAAAGTTTTTGGGAAAGTTCTTGGTTCTTTTAATGTTTGTTTATCTTTATGGTTAATCCCTATTTGATTGTATTTTCTGTTTTTATTTTTATTTTTTTTGTTATTTTTATTTTCACTCCCTTTGGAAGTTTGTATCCCTTGAACATTTAGTTTTTTCATTATAACAAAAAGTTGTTTCTTGTTTAAGAAACATAACTTTTGAGAGGGTTCCATTGAATAATAGAGTATCAGTGTATTCAATGATCAGAATAAAAAGAGAATTAGTTAAGAACTCAAGGGTCGAGATGATATTTCCAAAAGTATGCACCACTAGAACCGAGAAGCTAATATTTACAGTCTTTAAAACAACCAACAAGATTAGTATTACAGGGAATATACATTAGGAAGGTCAAAAAAAAATCTATCTCCAAATCACTGCAATTTCATTTACAGAAAGATTTGACTACCTAAGAAGGCAGACTGGAATAGACCACTGAGATAGTTTTTCTTTAGAGCTGGAGTTTAAATAAAAAAAATAAAAAAAAATTACCTGTGTATGGACCCGCCTTTTATTTGCTATGCCTAGTCCGGATTGAGCAACAGAATGCAAATCTGAACTGCAGTGAGCATCTTTTCTAAGTGGTCCCTGAGAACCTACATGAGTCTTCGCATCTGCTCTAGCATTGGGTGAATTCCCAGAACTCATCCAGCCTTGTGACCGTTGGGGGCCACAATTAGCTCCATTTCCATTCTTGTCAATTAATGAAGACCGTGATTTTGTTGATACAGTGTCATCAACCAGCATTTTCATTTTCCCTGAATACCTTTCTTTGGACCTATATAGTTCCAATCTCTGTTTCTCCACAGAACTAATATCTTCCTTAATGTAGTGAAGATCAGCTTGTATCTATAATGGGAAAATAAATAAAAAATGAAGAAATTTAACAAAAGTTATTCTTGATCAATAAGAGATTCTCTGTATCTATAATGGGAAATACTTTATGCATGCACTAACACTCAACCGGAACTTCTACCATTCAAGTTACACATTCATAATGCCCTTTACATGCACGTAAACTAAACTTCAGAGACATGTAGCTAAATTGTGGGTGTATTTGTTTACAAATGAGCAAAAGTATTGAAATAAAACTAACTCATTAAACCAGTTCAACATTGTCCGAAACAAAGGAAAATATAAACTCAACAACGTGTCAATGTTCCGAGAGTTAGATTGAAATTCAGAGTTCCATAAATTGAAATTTAGATGCCCCCGACAAATTTAACTATGTCAAGACTACATATTTAATCTCTGGCATTAAATCAAAGTAGTTTGTACTTCTTCAATAAAACTGTTTCATCTCCAACTTGATAAAGTTAAACTTACTCAAATTCTAAACATGACATTACTCAGACCTCTTTATTAGATCTGTCAGTATCATCTTTAACACACAGAAAGGCAGCCCATCAAATTACAGATAGGATAACCAATCAAGTCTCAGAAAATACTTCTTTTATTTTTTTTAATAAGAGCACATAAAGTTGTTCATGTACACGATTTCTAATAAGCAAGGAACAAAAAAAATGACAATTGAAGTAAAAGAGACCTCATTAAGCTCCTCAAGCTTTTGCTTTCTCAAGTAATACAAGAAGCCAAGTAAAATTTGCATATTTGTCTCCGCTTCTTCTTGCTCCATTTTTCTTTTCTTCTCTGCAAGGAGGGTTAAAAGTTCATCTAGATCCTTTATTGACATGTCACAGCCCTGATAAAGTAAACAAGGAAAATTAAGCTTGTGAATGAGGTCAATGAAAACATTGTAAGCGGATTAATAATAGGAGGTTTGTACTAAAATAAGCACATTAAATAGCAACGGTAGATTACTAGCATGGAAGTCAACCAAGAAAATTATATTATCCTAGAATCCCAATGTCAAAGGTAATAATGCACACCTTTACAGTTCATCAGTGGAGTGACGGTGAGTAGTAAATTCAGGGAGAAAAAAAAAAGAGAAAAATGTAACAGAAATTTTGCTGACCTTTTGTAATGCATGATGAAGATATTCAAATGGGGATGTAGTCTTTTTTATCTGACGAGCAGCAGTTTTCTTTAAGAACTGCAAAAATTGGTACACAAGTAACTACGTATATGCATTGCAATGCCATAATTAAAGAATGAAATTTAAAATTCCAAAAATATAGTGACAGTCGCTTGACATAAAGTTAGAGACAAGGGCATAAAAAAAATTGTTTTAACGTAACATGAAGAAGATCGCTTGTCAAGTAATTTCCTTTAATACATGCTGACTGTCGATACGGACTTTAAAAAGTTCAATTTACTAGAAAACCTACCTTCTAGATTGCATATTTGGATCCCTACTCCTTGTTTGAATTGTAATAATCTAATAAAAGAATGTTGATTTATATAATAGCATAACCATTCAGGAGAAATGTTTAAATGATCAAGGTATCGTCAGTGTACTTGGATAATTTAATATTGCATCAGACACTAGATATAATAGAAGTTTACAATATATAAGCATTAAGTAGAACTACTGCATACTGAAGATTTTAGGAAATTCTACCAAGTTAGATCAAGGTACAAAAAGTGAAGGTGCAGCAAGAGCTTAGCAGATAGTAAACTATGAAAATATTCATTTTCTACCCTCTTTTTTCTTTGATATGTAACAGACATTTTGTTGGGAATGCAAAGAAATTTACAAGTCTAACAATCTTAGAAATTAAAGAGATTACTACACCCAGAATGGAATGACTTCCAGTACAACAACAGTCTAACCGAGACCAGTAGTTTAACCCTCCAGCGTGCAATCTTAGGTACTTAGTCGCCAACATATACTTGGAAAAAATATGAAGTTACATGTGATATCAACTGATATTCGTATAAGCAAGCTTGGGGTTCGAATAAAACTGAAAAGTTTAAGAAACTTCTGTTTCGGTGATAGGAATTAGAACCAATTGAGTTGATTGTCACTAACCAAGCCAAGCTAAATATCTAGAACTATGCCCTCCTTAAATAGTAAAATCAATATTTATCCTAACAGAGAATCATCTAAGCTCGATCACGAGAAATGAACGGCAAACCTTATCAAGCAAAATATTGGGGAAAATACTGTTGCTTCTGATGAAATTACTGCAACAAGGACAATCACTCTTATTCCGAAGGTGAGTAACAATGCACATATAGCAAAAGCTATGTCCACAGGTAGTGAGAAACGCATCCTTAATGATCTGCATGCAAATAGGGCAAAGCATATCCTTATCCAAATCCTCGGCGTTGACATCAGACGCAGAGGCCTTCGCCTCTCCGGCATCGAGTTGAGCAGCCATCACGAGCGGCGGCGGCGGCGGCGGAGGAGGAGAAGAAGAAGGAGGAGGAGGAGGAGGAGGAGGAGGAGGCAGCGGCTGCGGGGCAGGGGAAGCAGTGGAGTCGAGAGCAGAGGGATCAGGCTTGACAGTAGGAACCAATGCGCCGATAGAACCCCCACCCATAACTGAGAATCCTGGTGTGCCAGAGTAGTAGCTGAAGCAATGGAGATATTTTGGGAGACGGGGAGTGGAGAGCCTGAGAAAATTATGTGGCTGCCATTGAAGGATGGAGAGAGGTTTAAAGAAGGAAAGAAGAAAGAGAGGAATCAATCAAAAGCTTTGAAATGGAAATCAATGGTGGGTTGGTTTTGGTTTTGGTTTTGGTTTTGGTTTTGAAGAGAGTGGAAAATATTGGAGTCGTTGCCTTTCTGGACACATATTTTTGTGAGGGCCAAAACTGCCCACGTTAGGCGGGCGATTTCTTTTTCTTTTTTTATTTAATATTTTATGTTTTTTCAAAATTAAGATTCCTCCTTCGGCCAAAATAGTCCATTATTAGAACTCAGACATTTGTTCAGTTTTCGTTTTCCACTTTTTCAAGTTGGCCAACACATCTCACTTGTGTTTCAGGAAATAAATTCACACATTACTGTTGAAATCATTGATAGAGATGACGTAGAACTTTGATCCACCTAGTGATGGAACTGGAGATGGTCGTCAAATGTCTGTACGGACCATTTCCAACTGCACTTTCTTCCGTTCTCTAGCAGCCTTTGTGAAGCTAACTCATTTTTGTTTGCCTACAACGGAGCTCTCATAGGAACTCATATCAACAATAGACCTTCTAAAACTCGTTTCGCAGCCAGCATCTTCATTGATTTGACGTTCATATGTCCAAGTCTATTGTGTCATAGACTTGAACTTGAAGCACTCTCCGCAACAACAGTCATATTTACACACCGTGTAGTGGTGTATAAGATTCTAGATTTTGTGCCATGTTCTACACCATAGCACCCTTCACAATCTTTCACGAACTCGTCCCAAACTTTGGTGCATAACCTGTGTTATCCAATTGACTAATAGAGATCATATTCTTCTTGAGGATAAGAATGTATTTAAATCCTTTAATGTCCACCGATCTCCTGTCAAAATTTTTATGTAGGCATCCTCATTCCCTTCAATCTCCAAGGCTTTGTTGTCAACAAGATACTCCTCGAAATTTCAGACTTAAAATTTAGAAACAGTTCCTTATTTGGAGACGAGTGAAAAGATGCACCTGAATCCAAAATCTAGGATTCAATCAGATTGTCCACACTGAGGATTAGAACATCCCAATGTCTTCTGCTGAATTTATAGAATCATGGTCATCCTCCAATTTGTGATTATGTTTCCTCTTTGATCTTGTACAATCTGCTCGAAAGTGACCATCTTCTCTACAACTCCAACACGTTACGTTTGGTCTGTTTGAAATTTTTTTATTGTTCTTTCATTTTGATTGACCTTTATGAGAGACCTTTGATTTACTTCTTGCCCTTTGATCAACACTAAGAACGCTACCAGATGACTCTCCAATTTTTCGTTTGGGAATACTTTCGTTGAGAACTACATCTTGGATTTCATCGAACTTCAGTTTCTTAGATCCTTGGGAACTGTTGATCACGACAAGAACAATATCCCACAACTTGGGTAAAGAAGACATCAAAATCATTGTTTTAATTTTATTTTCGAAATTAATTTCCACCGAAATCAGTTGACTTACAATCATATTAACTTCATCTATATGATCAGCAACATATCCACCTTCAAACATTTGTATATTGAATAATCTCAGCATCAAATACACCTTGTTTATAGTCGACAGTTTTTTGTACATATTCAACATCACCTTCAACAGACCTAACGTTGTCTTTTCTTTGATGATGTTGAGCACCATGTTTCTGAATAGTGTCAGCCGGAGTTTCTACTGCTCTGTGGACATGGTATTCGACTTTACCCCCAACAGGGGTCCGTGAAATTTTTTTCTAGTACAGATAATCTTCGATCTGCATTTTTTAGAAATCGAAATCGGATCGATCGAACTTCTAAATTTCAATCTTTGAACTTTCCTTCTTCACAGATCGTGGTGAATCTCGCCTAACTCTGATACTAGTTGTTAGGATCACACAATAACGCACACACTCGATCTAGATGATACAAAAAAGAAGAAAGAAAAAATATAATAAGAAATATTGGGTAAAGATTTATCTAGATGATACAAAAAAAGAAGAAAGAAAAAATATAATGAGAAATATTGGGTAAAGATTTATATTGATCAATATAAATATGTATAATAAGATAGAATAAAGAGGATACAATACATTTTCAAAGCATATATATATATATAGATATATATATATGTATATATATATATATATCTTTAACACATATAACTATATATATATTATATATATATATATACCATATTTATCACATATAATTTAATTATATAGTATATATCATAAATAGCTCTACCAACTTTTTATAGAAACAAAAAAAAAAAAAAAAAACCTCTCAACCAGCATTTTTATAGGTAACAAACAAACATCAATTTTTTTTTTTAAATTTTACAGCTAGGATCAAAACATAACAAAATAAGTACATGTGCATAAATAAAGATTAAGAATTATGATGCGACCAATACATTAAGTGAACACGAGTACAATATATTTTAGAATATTGGTCTTCGATTTGAATTTGATTTCTAAATATTCCCTAATTAACTTTGATGATAAATATATTTTAAATGAGTTAAAGACTATTTATATTTACATTTTATTTTTATATTAAAGGACCCATTAGAAAAAAGATTTCAAACTTAAAAAAAAAAAAAAAAATTTAGGAATTAATTAGAAACTAAATTCAAACCTTGAAACCACCGTCATTTTCAAATCTAAAACTATATTCAAATCTCAAGAACTACAAGTGTTTAATTGACAAGACAATTTAAAAAAATGCATATAGTAAGCACCGTTCATTTTTGTCACGGGCAACAATGCATCTAATCGACAAATGACATTCAAAATTTGAAACTCTATATATAATTGGTATAACAAAGTTAGGCTCAATGTCACCTATTACAAAACCATCAAATAATCTATAATCTATATATGAACCTTAGATTCTTTCTCGTGTGAGCGTGTGAGATATTTGCTATGTGAGAATCTGGTGAAGTTACATTTTCTTTCTATGTACATGCGTATAATACTCATCATAATTTTGGCTTTACCGGAGGGGAAGAAGTGACGGCTTTCTTTAGACAGTCTACAATGCCTTCACAATCTGCTGCTTCAGGGAGGTTGCACAGTGGCTCATCATCTTCAGGACGGCTCTCTGAATAAGAATGTGGGGACCGGAGATTACCGTGTGATTGACACGCTCTCATGGTCTTGCAGTGCTCGGCTTCGTCGTCTCTGATGTTCACGAACACATCGTACAAGTTCTCTACATAACGAAGGGGCCAACAAATTTCACAAGATTATCTTCTAAATAATTAAGAGTTAAGGTAAATTCTGGAAATGAAGCTACGAAGGTACCAAACTTTTAATACTCCTACTTTTCAAGCTGCCCTCATTAATCAATTTCTTGGGTGCATTTAAATTAGTCTGGACTTCCTTGTCAACTACCGGTTGTATGGATTGGATTCACCAGATGCTCAGATTGTCTCGGTCTTCAATTAGCTACCATTAAAGCGTCCTTAGCTTTTGCAATCATATTGAAATATAGGTTTTTGAGATCTCCTACACCGACTCTTGCTCTAGCACTATAACCAGAACGCTGACTCGAGCTTATTTAGGATTTCTTGACCCTTTATTTAGATTCTTCTATAGGACTTTAAAAAAGAGAACTCGGCTCACTCTATTTCTATTACCCTTACTTATGAGATTTCTATCCCATTGGCTGATACTGGCTTAGAGGTTAGAACGTTAGAATATTCAGTGTAAGTGAACTTTCTACCATAAACAACACGGACCATCTACCACCTTACGTCAACTATTACGTATTATACTATCAGCCAGCAATTTATCGGTTCATTTAGTAAACTGAGGGAGCTTAAAAAAATAGGGTTGGCCTAAACCCTATTTTTGCCAACCTTTTTTGGAAAAGGAACCTTTTCTTGTTTAAGACATGCCTTCATGGCTGCTTATATCATGATATATTAGACTATGAACTACAGTAACTAATTCTGATTTCAAAATTTACCTATTTTTGGTCTTCGTGAATTGGGAGCTCTGGAAGTTTGAAATTCATCTGGATGAAATCAATTTCTTCGTGTCAATTTGAAGTGAACAAAAAGAACTGTGCATGTGTTAAGGTAAGAAAGCTAGAAATTACCAAATAAGTATAAGTCTCCTTCAGTGTAATATTTCACAGCAACCTCGGGAGCAGGCAATTTTTTCAACTCCTCTGTAGATAAACACAAGGAAGAATACATCAGAACGATATTCTTTTTTGAGATATAATGTTAACTAGAAGAAAATCAAGATCATGAACCTCTAGTGCAACCAACATACCTCCTTGAGCCTTTAAAAATTTATCATAAGTTGAAAATGCATGGCTTTCAACACATTCAGACAAGTGATCTGCACTAATCAAATATCAGTAGAGAAAAATGTCATTGAAAGTTGAATGCAAAAAACTTGAAGATGTTACAAGTGCAGCAAAGTAGAAAGTGTCCCAAAGTATCTAGTCTCTTCTCGTTGTTTTACATCAAAACTGGTGCCAAACTGCAATTTATATTTTAATTTCATTGTAGGTTTCACTAAGGAGGAAAGCTGTGAGATCCCACATCGATTGGAGAGGAGAATGAGGGTCAGCGAAGATGCTGGGCCCCAAGGGAGTGGATTGTGTTCGGGCGTGGATTGTGAGATCTCACATCAATTGGAGAGGGGAACAAGTATCAGCGAAGACGTTGAGCTCTGAAGGGGGTGGGGATTGTGAGATCTCACGTTAATTGGAGAGGGGAACAAGTCCCGGCGAGGACGCTGGGCCCTCGAACAGACGCGTTTTAAAAACCTTGAGGGGAACCCCGAAAGGGAAAGTTCAAAGAGGACAATATCTAATAGCGGTTGGTTTGAGCCGTTACAAAAGCCCAAAGCCATGCCAATTTTCTGTTTTCTAGGTAATTTGTTACGATTACAAAAGCAAAATGAACAAGCCCATAAAAGGATGCAAGAAAGAGAGTATAATCAGCTGTTAATTTATCAACTCCAACAATACTTACAGGCCATTCTCGGGCTAATCATATACATAACAACTGTCATAAAATAGTAAGCAACAGCGATATGTTGAGCAAGAAAGCGATCGAACCACCAATCATTACCCCCCAATTCCTGCACTCAAGTCGGAAAAGGAGTTAATTTATTCAGTAATTCAATGTCTAGATGGGTGCATATACTCAAACAGTTCACAAAGATTATGAAAAGGAAAATCTTGTAGCAAATAGTCAATTTAAGGAAAAGGATACTATGCCATTTAAAAGAAGCCCAAGATAATAAGTACCTCCATGATCAGCAAATGATGCATCTCATTCCAGCTCTCAGCAAAGTGAACTTTCAGATAATCAGCTCTTCTCCACCAGCCAAAACTTTCGTACATATGCAGAACTGACAGAAACGCTGCCATTTAAAACGGACAAATTAGGAACAATTACAAAATATATGCTAATGTCCTCATCCTCGAACAACATCCACAGGAGCTGCACAATCTAGCTCCAAAATGAAATTAGTTTCACAATGATTCGTTTAACTTAAACACCTATCTGCATATTTGTTAGAGAACTCAATTTCTTGTGAATGAAAATGTTCTTCATTAGGTGTCATAAAGTTGCTTCAATAGCCAACTAACTGTGAGATCCTACATCGGTTGGGAAGGAGAACGAAACATCCTTTACAAGGGTGTGGAAACCTCTTCCTAGCAGCGCGTTTTAAAAACCTTAAGGGGAAGCCCAAAAGGGAAAGCCCAAAGAGGACAATATCGGCTAGCGGTGGCTTGGGCTGTTACAAATGGTATCAAAGCCCAGACACCGAGCGATGTGCTAGCAAGGAGGCTGAGCCCTTAAGGGGGGTGGACATGAGGCGGTGTGACAGCAAGGACACCGGGCCCCGAATGAGGGTAGATTAAGAGGTCCCACATTGATTGAAGAAGGGAACGAGTGCCAGCGAGGACGTTGGCCCCGAAGAGAGGTGGATTGTGAGACCCCACATCGGTTGGGGAGGAGAACAAAACACCCTTTAAGGGTGTGAAAACCTCTCCCTAGCAGACACGTTTCAAAAATCTTGAGGGGAAGCCCGAAAGGGAAAGCTCAAAGAAGACAATATCTGCTAGCGGTGGGCTTGAGCTGTTACACCTACCATAGCATAGTGCATTTAGATAACAGACTTCGCCAGCAATGAGAATAAAAGTCCTACCCATGTTAAGATTATTCAGATTAGCTCTGTCTCTAAGAAGGAATAAAAAAGAAGATCATAACAACGTGCTCGGCATGGAGTAAAATAAAGCTCAAGGCATCTTAGAAACTCACCAAAGTAAGGAACCCTTGCAATAGTTTCCAAGACAAAGAACCTTGGATAGTGTCTGTCGTGGTAAAAAGCGTCAAGAATTCTTATAACTGAATCCTGAAAAGATTAGTAAAAGTTAAGCCATGATTCAACATATCAGAACATGAGGAGAAATTTTTCAGAGGTGATCATTTTTCTTGGACAAATTTTACCGTGAGAAGAACATTAACAGATTGTTCAAGCTTAATGATCCATTTATCCAAGCCATTGGAGGATGAATTCTCTGCTCCTCCCTCACTGCCCCCTTCCCCTTTCTCGACAGGAGAAGCCTTGGGAGGAAATGACTCCTCAATAACCACTTCTTCCTCATCTTCCTTCAGAACAGTTGCCAGCACTCGACACGACTTTCTACATCACCGATCACAAATGATAACAAAGAAATCGATAAAAAAAAAAAAAAAAAATCCAAAGAAAGAAAATGAAGTTGCGCTAAGAAATCTCAAAAGCCTAATAAGAAACCAGTCCTAGAACATTTCTCCGTTCACTCAGACATTTATACAAACACTAGATATGCAAATCCATAACCGTCTGAGATCCATTGATCCCGCTGTTCAAGAACTATGTACAGGAACTCTTACCTGGAAACTAAAGGACGTGAAGAGAAGGAACGGCGAGAGAAGGCAGTGCCGATTCTGAAGGAATCTATGTTGATGGTGTTGTATGGTTTCAATTGGACGGAGGAGGTTCCAAAAAGAGCCGAAGACGAAGAACACCAAGCAATCGACATGGTTTCGGAGCGAGGGAGAGAATCGAGAAGCCGAGGTTGGAATGGTGGAAGGGAATCTGTGGAAGTATGGGGAACGGCAGAAGAAGCCAATCGGCAGCTACCACTTTCCCCAGGCCATTTTCCTTCTTTGCCAATATCAATCAAGTTTTGTATTTTGTTTTCTTCGTCGTCATTTTTCTTTTCCAATTTTTTCTTTTTTTTATTCCCTTAAAGTTTATCTCTTAAATCTCATTTTCAGAGAAGTTTCTACTATGTTCTCTAACTTTTAAATTTTTTATTTTAATTTTTCAAATTTAAAATTGTTGAGAAAAAAAAAAAAAAACTCTAGAGAAAAAAAAAATGATGATTTAAAATTAATGTAAAATTGATTAGTAAAAATTAGAAAGTAGTAAATTTGCACGATGTAATATGATAATAAAGATTTCTTTTGACTTAAAAGGTCAATGATTACAATAATCATAATTTTTCAAAATGAGTGAAGTATAAGTCACCGTTAATTTGAGGGGTCAGGAAATTTTTGCTCAAATGGGGAATGAGAAAAAGAGGATAGAAAGATTGATATGTACCAGGACCAAAGAATTTCCATACCTCAAGGTCTAATTACAAGGACGAGAGCCAAGAAACTGCAACAAATCTTGTACACTTATATTTAAACTATGGTGAGCTCATCAAAGGAAATTCTAGAAGACGTTGGAGACCTCCATTATATGTTGAACTATGGTGAGCTCATCAAAGGAAATTCTAGAAGACGTTGGAGACCTCCATTATATGTTGTACAAAGTTGAGCTTCAAAAAAGAGATGCATTAAATGCACTTTAAGTTGAACTAGTATAAGGATGACAAATAAGCACATTTAAATATTTGTTTGTTTTTAATATAGGAGTTAAGGTTATATGGAAATTTACTAGGTTATCATATTCTACCATTAACTAGCCATTTTAATTGGGAGGTTATGAGTATTTCTCATTACTAGCCAATTTAATTTGGAAATTAGGTGTGATACACGTTAAGGTTGTAAAGGCTATATAAATCCTCATTCTATTTGACCAGGAACACCACATTTTTGAATTAAAAAGGAATAGAATTTCTATTTTTTTTTAGCTTTGTTGAGAACTAAGATCTTCTTTGCAAGTTCTAATTAGAACTTGCATGCTAGAGTCATTCAAGTTATAGTGATCAAACCTCTTGTGGAGTAATTCGAATCACGAGTTTAGAAACGAGTTTTCTTTACTCTTGATCTTGATCATCAAGGTAATCCGTTTCATACTTTTCTTTGGATTGATTCCATATCAAAGATTTTTCTTTGTTAATTAAATGGAGCTGGAGATGATATTATATTTTTTAAACTTCGAATCTTGGACCGTGACTCAAAAGACAAAAGAGAAACTCAATAGAAATCAAGGTAAAATAAAATTTTGATAAAATTTAAATCAACCTAAAGACAACAAACAAAACAACATTAAATACAAAATAGAATCAAATTAAAGGAGGTGTTGTTCAAATTTATTACAAAAAAAAAAAAAAAAAAAAAAAAAAAAAAAAAAAAAAAAAAAAAAAAAAAAAAAAA
>NW_019268535.1:4461281-4482146 GCF_002738365.1 Cucurbita moschata
AAAAAAAAAAAAAAAAAAAAAAAAAAAAAAAAAAAAAAAAAAAAAAAAAAAAAAAAAAAAAAGTTCAAGATACAATTTCAAAACGAAATAGAAAATAGTCAAATATTAATAGATTAACGCTCTGAAACGACCCCCTGTGACCATGCAGCTCTCGTGCACTCCTCCACTTTGATCGGTAGCATGTGAACACTTGGAAAAAAAAAGGAAAGCGGTGTGTATATAAATATAAAGTAAGAAACCTACTTATAGGCTCTAATTGCATTCATGACCTAACAAGTGACCACGGGTTTTACTTTAGGCTCTATGTGTATTGCTCTTGTTATGTACAGACTTGGGTAGCTAGCTTAGCCTACACAATAGTAATCGGTATCCGGTGTTGAGGCTCTACCTCAACGAACACTCTCTAACAGGTGGGGGACACCATGGTGAGTGTTAGCTTGTTCGTCATCCATGGGAGGTAGCTAGCGAACCCATCCCACAAGTCATGTAGTCGCTCAAGGTCAGGGCGTTAACCCTTGAACGTGTTAACTCCATTAAATACTCGCATGATCAACATCCTCCCACGTGATGGAACCACTACATAGGGTAATCCAACCAAATTCTTTCACAAGTCACGCATCTCTAATCGGCCTCACACCTAGCTCAATAGTATCAAACTGTCCTTTTTAGTTTCATTGGAGACTGTTACTTTCCTAATTTTTATCTCTGTTTCCTCTCCATTTTTTACCGGTTGTTACCAACGTTCTCCATCCCCAACCCACACCATAGACATCTCTAATTACCATCTAAATATTTTAAAAAGTTGCAATCAATCTATAAATGATGTCATTATGCCTTTCAAAAGCACTAGTGGTCTAGTGGTAGAATAGTACCCTACCCGGCTGGTGCACAATTTGCTGGGCCTCCAGTACATCTTATATGTTGGATCATTAAATTGGAGCGGTGCCGGGTTTTCTGTTTTGGTATAATACTTGTGCACAATTTGTTGGCCCTCCGGTACATCTTATATGTCGGATCATTAAATTGGAGCGGTGTCTGGTGGTACGCGCTTGATGAGTCAAATCCTTTTATTTATTTATTTATTTTTTTCGTTTTGTTTGACAAATTTCCCCGGCCAATTAACTTAGAAAAAGTAGAATGAAAATACATCAATAATAGATAGGTTATAATTATAGGATTTTTTTTATGCTCTCCATATTTTGCACAATTAATTGAGTTAAATGAAAGAAATTGAGTTATTATTTTTCTTACTTTTATAATTATTATTATTTATTTATTCTCCGACTACTTTTAAAAGCTTAAAATTATGCAATGTCGGTAGAAATACACCATAGGTATTGTTCTAGTTATTTAGATGTGAGAAACCAAAAGAAAATAATGACAACCCGAAAGAAAAGAATAAAAAATTGACACTAACGACCCGAGTCGACAACCCTTTGTGACGGTTCAGTTCTCAAGAGGAAGATTTAGAAGTAATAAGGCAATAGAAAATATAGGAATTGATAAATTTAATAAAGATAAATTTGTAGAAGGAAGGAAAATAAGTCATTTATTATGATTATGTGAAAGAATTGATATTTATAGGAGTACAATGGTTAAAGTTAAAAATAAAATCAATATCATGTTAAAACAAAGAATTTGGCATAAAATTATATCTATCTCGATATCAGTCCGTTGCTCTTTAGTATGACAATGTTGTAACATCACAGTTCCATCTTTACTTAAATCACAGGGGAAGTAGAAACGATCATCATAGGTGTTTGCTTCGACCATGCAAGACAGGATTTTCGGTCAGCTTAATAATGGAACTATTATCACAGTACACCGTTGTAACTCCAACTCGGATATGATCGAGTTTTTCTAGCATCCTTCTTAACCATATGGCTTGACAAGCACAAGCTACAGCAACAATGAATTTAGCTTCAGTCATGGAGAGTGTGACTACGTTTTGCTTCTTTGAAGACCATGAAACAACTCTTGAACTTAGATTTGTGAGATTGTTCCTCCAACGCATCATCTACTATTCCTTGACTGATATTGCAGTCATTTTATGAGGTGGCAGCAGTTCAAGGCCAAGAGTTAAAGAGAAAGTAACACAGACTGAACACCGAGATAACAAATTGAGGCACAGTAACATTCCAATCATAAACCCCATCGGTTGTTTTATCTTTCATCCCCTGTATTAAGGATATTTAATATTAAATTATAGTTGACCATATATATCATTATTTGATATTTTATTAAACACAAATACTTAGATATTTGCCTTATTACCATAAGTATCTTTCTATATATTATTCTTTCCATTTATTACTATTTCCATATTCTTGTAATTTATTTTATTATAAATAGAGAACTTTCACACATCATTTAGGTGTGGTGGATTAAGTAAACATTCTCATGGTATCAGAGCCTTTTCAATTTAGCAACCTTGATATTGTCTTTTCAATGGTTTCTGAATCCTCTACTATTCTTCTCCACCACCACTACTGGCTTTGATGCTACAGAAGTAGTTGCCATGGCTACTGCAGACGGAGCTGATTGATTACTCTTCGGCTTCACCTTATTGACCTCCAAATCACCTTTCACCATACTCTGTACATACAACCTCATCTTTTCCAACCCAATCGGTTTTCCCTTAACCAATATAGCCTCTTTTATTTTCTTCACAATCTTCCCTTCAACGTTCACAAAAACCCTAACCTCATGATCCTCATCAGCATTCTCAACGAAAATATACAGAACCTCGAGAAGGCTATCGACCTTCTACAAAGATTTACCTTCAAAATCTGAGTGTCGCACTGGCCTTTGCCAACCAAGTTGCCGCCTCCCTTCTCGCCAAAATTGGCTTCTTCCCCCACTATGGCAACTCTTTCGGCTTCAACATTGTCTTTGTCCCTTGCTCTAGGATTCCCCCTTCTATCTCTTGGGTTAGAAATATTATCATCGGAGCCAAGACAATATCGTCGCTGAGCGACGATCCCTCTTCATGGGTTAGACATATTCTCGTTGGAGCCAAGGCAGCATCGTCGCTGAGCGACGGTCCCTCTTCATGGGTTAGACATATTTTTGGCGAAGCCAAGGCAAAATCACCACTAAGCGACGATCCCTCTACAGTTTTCGATGGGCAAGAAAGTGTTTCTTTACGCCTCCTCCAAACCAAGTTGTTGACATCTTCTCGAAAAGTGTTTCTCGACCTCTCTTTGAATTTTTCAAATCCAAGCTTCACGTTCGTTCAAATCCGACGCTCAGCTTGTGGGGGGTGTAAAGGACAAATATAAATATTTGTCTTTTACCATAGGTATCTTTACATGTATTGTTCTTTCAATTTCTTATTATTTTATATCCTTCTAATTTATTTGACTATAAATAGAGAACTTTTACACACCATATTTACGTGCCGATTAAGCAAACACTCTCACCTTGCCTAAGAAGAGCCAATGAGGCAAGTTCTTCCGCAAAGCAAAACCCATGTGATATCCTAAAGAAATTTTAAAGAAAAGAATTTGTTTTTGCCATTGTTTCAATAAGCCCCATTATAAATGAATAACCTGACACGCTCTCGTCCCAGGGATTCTTCGTTGACATGCTCTCATCCGATATTTGATACAACTTAAAAGCGAAATTCAATGCTAATGATTCGTCTTTGTAGCATTCGAGTGACTCGCGCAATAGCTCCTCCAGTTCTTGTTTCACCATGTTGAATTTGAACCCAATGCCGAGTTCTTTCGCCAGTTGACTTAGTGACTCGCCAACCTGTTTCTACCTCTCGTCTACGCCGTTCTCTGCCACAACCGCTGTCAATTTCACGACGACCTTCCCTTTCTGTTGACCTGAGAGAAGGTGGATTAGATTCATATACTGACCTCCCTTCACAATATCGAAATCCACAACATACAATTTCCAATCCTCTTCCTCTATCGCCTCAAGAATCGCGAGATTTGCCACCATGAAAGCAAGCTTAAAACAAGGAGAAACATCGTAAAGCGACTAAGTCGCCCCCGAGTGCTCGTCTTAGAAATCTCCGCCATAGGAGGAGGAAATTTCGCTGGATTTACCAACGATTTCAAAGCGAAAATCATATCCACACACTGCCAATCTCTGCACAAAACTACCTCTCGCATTCGAAATCTTAACCACCGGCGTAAGAATCTTATCCACAACCTCCAATTTTCCCTCAGAAATCGCTGCCGCAGCCTCGATTACAGACTGTTTCCAAAAATCAGAAGGTGAAGAAGCCACAGAGGACGACGTAGACGAAGAACAAGAAGACGAAGCAGTGGTAGTCAACGAAGCCAAAACTGGCTTCTGATTTGGCGACGCTGTCAAACTAATTAGATTATACATCGTCTCACACCAAGTGCTAGTCGAACTCGTAATCACAGATGCAACATCACTTCCATCATCATCGTCGTTATCTTCAAGAAGTTGTTTCTCTAACTCCTGAAGGCGATGATTCATCATCATCTTCTTCTTTGAGTCCAGATTCTGCAAATTCGGAGGTCCACCGCTGTGAAATCTGACTGCATCTTTGCTAATCCTCTACCTGATGTAATTTTTCTATCCTCCAAATCTCCCTTTGATTACATAAGCAGGAGGTTGTGCGACATAAACCTCCTCATCCAAGCAATTTTTTCTTTCTGCCACTCCATTTTGCTACGGTGCCACATAGGTAGGAGGTTGTGCCACGTAAACTTTTGAGTCCTCCTTTTGTTCTACCATCTCTTCAACATATGCCATGAGAAGCAGCGATTCAGAAGTTTCAGCAAAATGAGCTTGTGATTCTTTTCTCTTCATCTTCTTGGGACATTCATACTAAAAATGACCAAGGTCATGACAATAAAAACACTCAACAAGAGTTTTGTTAAAATCTGGTCTCCCATGTCCTCGTCCTCGTCCTCATCCTCGAATTGTGCCACCTCCACAGTTTGCTCTCCCTATATTGCTGTCAAGAGTGGTCTTCAATGCTTGCTCTTCCACAGTATATCTTTGCATACGTTTTCATGAACCAGTAGACTACTTTGCAATTCATCAATTGTCATAATGTCCAAATCGTTGGATTCTTCAATGGAGAAAGCCACGTAATCAAACTTTGAAGTCATGGAGCACAGGATTTTTTCAATAATGCTGACATCCCTCATCTTTTCACCATGGAAACACATTTTATTAGCGATGGTGAGAGTACGAGAAAAGAAATCAGAAACAGTCTCACCTTCCTTCATATGAAGGGTCTCAAAGTCCTTGCGCATAACTTGTAGTTGTGCTCGTTTAACCCTTGTATTTCTTTGGAATTTTTTCTTCATTGAATCCCAAATTCCTTTCGAAGTTTCTTTATCCAAAATAGTCTCCAAATTGAGTGATCGATGGCCTGGAAAAGGTGGTTCTTACCTCTTAGGTCTTTCAATTTATGATCTACTACCTCTTTATTTTATTGATCTGAGTAATCAGCTTCATCTGCTACACAGCAGAAATCCCAGACTCAACTACTTGTCAATATTCTCTAGAATGAAGAAAGTTCTCCATTAACATGCTCCAATGATCGTAGTGACCAACAAATTTTGGTATTGTTGGTCGAACAAAGATGTCTTCAGTAATCATCTTTAGCTGCAGTTGAAAGACACAAGACTCTGATACCAAATGATAAATTTAATAAAGATAAGTTTGGAGAATGAAGGAAATTCAGTACTTTATTATGTGATATTTATAGCCAATACAATGCTTAACATAAGATAAAAATAAAATGCTAACAGAAAGCATAGTATCGTGTCAAAACAAAGAATGTGACCTAAGATCATATCTATGATCTGATACCAACATAAGATCATATCAGGGATGTGATATTCAGAAACTAATACATAAAAATAGCAACTAAATCTTTTTCAACAAGAATAAAATTAAATTGTATATGCTGAACAAAATTAAAATTAAAAAAAAATACACATAAAAAAAGAGAGGAAGATTTTAAGAAAGAAAAGAAAATTAGAACTGATTGAAAATGACTTTGGTTAATAGATTTTAGGAAGGAAAATAAAATTAGAATCCATTGTAAATGGGTCGATTAATTGCATAGCCACTTTTAAGGAAAGGAAAGAAAATCAAATTTGATTGAAAATGTGAAGTATGGTAAAAAAGAATTTAAAAAAAAATGATGATTCATTCCTTATATATTTTTAGCAAAGAAAAGAAAATCATAATCAATTAAATTGACAAGAGTGATTGTAAACTGAACTAAATATAACAGAGGAGAGAAACAAAGTGGTACAACATAGAGAGAAGGAAAATAGAAGATAGGAGAAATTATTATAATTTGTATCTAGTGAAAATAATATTATAACAAACAATATTTGGATTGAAATGATCCAAAGAGCATGAAATAATATTGATATATTTTTATATAAGTTTTATTACCCAACACAATTTAGAAACAATGAAAACATGTTATTCGAGTTTTACTAAGACCGTTTTAGAGTCGTATTTCACATTGTTAGTTGAATTATTAATTAAAATGTGAAATACTAACAAAAGGTGACAAACGGTGCGATAGGAAGCGAACCCCGACAACTTTTAGAGTAGTTCTCGAGGAACGGGAGCTTACGTTAATTAAATTAGGGAGTACTCTGGCTAGACCAACCAAGTAAGTGGTCTTACTATAGGATAGGCTAAAAATTGTATGAGTTATGATGATGTACGAACTGTGTCGTACAAAGCCGTATGTAAGAATATGATGATGTATGAGTTGTATCGTATGATGTCGTATACTAGTATATGATGATGTATGAGTGTATGATGATGTATGAGTTATGATGATGTATGAGTTATGATGATGTGTGAGTCATGATGTTTGATGATGTGCGTAGTATATATATATTTTGATGAAAGTACGTTTGATGCACTTTATGGTAATATAATGAGTATGATGATTGCGTGAAGTTTACCTTAATATGATGATGTTTTCCATATTGAGCGTGCTATATGATGATGAGTGCCATATTGCATCACGTCATTAGATCTACATAGGACACAACACTAAAAGCATGAAAATGATATTAATATAAATATCCACGAGTATGTGTTACCTAGAGTAACAAAGAGGTGAGACTAGATGGTTGTGTCAGAAGAGACATTATGATATATTTAGTGGGACCTCATGCATTATGTTCATAAACATAGGGCTACTTCTCCTACAGATGATGAGTGCAAACGCGCACAATATGATGATGAGTGCGAATGTGCACGAGTGCAAATGCATACAGATGAGGGTGTTCATAAGGCGCATGACACGATGGGGTTCCACTGACCTTTGAACGTTACTACAGATGCTTGACCAGAGAGTCCAGGGGGTGTGCAAGCACTCTGGGGATTCACACTCGCATTTATTATTCATGTGTAGGGAAGTACTACACATCCAATTTGTCCGAGACTAGAGGTCACCCCTACGATGTTAGAGATAGATCCCTAAATCATGATTGCATGTGTTTGCATTTGCATGATCTCTATAGTGGGGTTACTTGCTAAGTATTCTTTGAAATATTCAGGCTGTGTGCCACATCATTTTTCAGGTACAGGCAAAGCGCACTTATACGGAGGACGACAACATCGAGAGTAGAGATTGTGGTGTGCATAGGGTAGATTCATATTTAAATTTCCAGGTTTAGGTTAATATAGGTTGTTATGCATTTCATTGTTTGAAATTATTTTGTATTTTTTTTTATTTTCTCTAAATTTCAGTATTTCGTATTTAAACACGTAAGACCATGACTGTGTTTTCTAGAGAAGAAGTTGTTTTAAGCATTTTTTTGAAGTTTAAGTTATAAATGATGTTCATGTAAGAGTTATATTTCCGCATTAGAGATGAGCATGAGACGTTAGTAGCGACTCTGAGTATGTGAAAATTTAGGATCGTCACAATTGGTATCAAAGCTCTAAGTTTTAGATTATGTAGACTAGCCTACGATGTAGGCTTGACACGTTCCATGGTCCCAACGTCGATGTCCCGTCACCGTTATGTACCTTGCACAAGATAAGGAAAGAGAAACATTTTCAAACTTGCATGCATTTTTATGTTAATATTACTGAAATTGTTGTGATATTTCACGTATTTATTTAAGAGTATGATGTGATGTGTTGCATTCTGAGTGATTTTGTTTGCAATATGTTGTGAACTTAGTATATGTGATGTATAACATAAATTCATAAGTAATGAGCCTTAGACTTAAGAAATGCTATCTTGGTTTCTAGAACCATGCTACCTAGACCACGCGAAAGAGTAAAAGCAAGGAAGGGGATGACCTCCTATTAGAGGTAGAGGACAAGGTGAGGCTGAAGAGAGCCCACCTCGAGAAGGATCAGAGATAGGGTTTGAATTAGAATCCTTATTGCATGTATGGTCGGCAAGCACCCTTGCGAGGGTAGACCTAATAACTAAGGATAGAGTAAAGAATGACCAAGCAATAGCGGCTGACCAAACTCTAAGCATAGACCTAATAGTAGTAAAGATGACCGACTTCGACGTAATACTAGGTATGGATTGACTAGCTGCAAACCATGCTAGTATAGACTGTCGCAAAAAAGAAGTGATATTCTCATCACCGATGAGACCTAGCTTTAAATTTAAAGGCACAAGTACCGGGGTTACCCCAAAGGTAGTCTCGATGATGAAAGCAAAGAGATTAGTCCAACAAGGTGGTCAGACTATATTAACATGTGTCGTAGACGTAAGAGGAAATGAAAAGACCCTAAAAAATGTGTCAATAGTAAACGAGTTTCTGAATGTATTTCTAGATGACTTACTTGGAATGCCCCCTTCACGAGCAGTCAACTTCGTCATCGAACCCGAGTCGGGAACTGGGCCTATTTCCAAAGCACCCTATCGCATGACATCAACAGAGTTGAAGGAACTCAAGGCGCAATTACAAGACTTACTGGATAAAAGGTTCATTCGACCTAGTGTATCCCCTAGAGTGCTCCAGTATTGTTTGTTAATAAGAAAGATGGATCGATGCATCTGTGCATCAATTACAGAGAGCTAAATAAGAGAACCATAAAGAACAAATACTCTCTGCCTAGAATAGGAGACTTATTCGATCAACTCAAAGAGGCAACCGTATTTTCTAAGACAGATTTGCGGTCAAGTTACCATTAAATAAAGAATAAAAGAAAAAGGCGTATCAAAGATAGCATTTAAGATAAGGTACGATCACTACAAGTTCATAGTAATGTCATTTGGCCTCACCAATGCTCCAGCTGTGTTGATGAAGTTAATGAACCGAGTGTTCAAGGACTTTTTAGAAACTTTGGTAATCGTGCTCATTGATGACATTCTAGTGTACTCGAAAATAGACATGGAACACCAGGAACACCATTGCAAAGTCCTAGCCATCCTAAGAGAGAACAAGTTGTACGTCAAGTTCTCAAAGTGCGAAGTTTGATTACGACAAGTCTCTTTCCTAGAACACGTGGTGTCGAAGGACAGAGTATATGTAGATCCCACTAAGGTCGAAGCGGTCACAAAGTGGGAACACCCAACTAAGATAACATCAGTATGGAGTTTCTTGGGACTAGCGGGATGCTATCGAAGGTTCGTGTAGGACTTCGGTAGGATAGTCTCCCCTTTGACACAGTTAACGAGAAAAGGGGTACCATTTATATAGAATGATGCTTGTGAGGCAAGCTTCCAGAACCTAAAAGAGAGATTGGTAACTACCCTAGTACTCACAATACCCGAGAGTTCAGAAGGGTACGTAATCTATAGTGATGTTTCCAAGAAGGGACTAGGATGTGTGTTAATGCAACACAGTAAAGTTGTTGCATACGCGTCCCGTCAACTAAAAGAATACAAAAATAATTACCCTACCCACAACCTAGAGTTGACCGCTGTAATGTTTGCGCTAAAAATTTGGCGACACTTCCTGTATGGAGAGAAAACTCAAAGTTTTACCAACCATAAGAGTTTAAAATATTTCTTCACCCAGAAAGAGTTAAATATGAGACAGAGAAGTGACTTGAATTGGTGAAAGACTACGATGTAGATATCCAGTACCACCTTCAAAAAGCAAACATGGTCGCAAACGCTTTGAGTAAAAAGACGGCCCACTCATCGGCCCTCATTACGAAGGAAGTAAGGGTTCAAAGAGAATTCGAGCGAGCCAGCATAGTTGTAGCGACCGAGGGAGTCATAGCACAGTTGGCCCAACTCACAGTGCAACCTACGCTTAGGTAAAGAATTATTACCTCCCAACGAGAGGATCCTAACCTATAGAAAGTCCTAAGCCAGCTAGACGAAAGTCCAGTAGATGGATTCTTGAAGTCCTCAGATGAAGGACTATTGTATTAGGGAAGCCTATGTGTCCTGGCAATTGAGATACTAACGGAAGCTCACAACTTGCCATTTGCCATGCACCTAGGAGGTTCTAAGATGTGCCAAGATTTAAAACAACATTTCTGGTAGAAGAGCATGAAGAGGGACGTGGCCGAGTTTGTGAGCAAGTGCTTAGTTTGTCAACAAGTGAAAGCTCCTAAACAAAAGACAGCGGGGATGTTACAGCCCTAAGTATACCGAGTTCGGAATAAACTTAAATGAAAAAAAAAAGTAGTTTTTTAATTCAGTTATTTTTAGTAAGGCTTTTGAAATTTGAGTAGTAAGAGAAGGTATAGGCCAAAAAAAATGAAGGGCTAACAATCATTTTATTAGAGAGTGGGTGATGGGATACCCAATTTTAGGTTTTAGAAACCTATAGATTAATAGGTTCCACTATAAAAAGCAGAGCAAGTAGAGCAAGAGTTACAGAGTTGAAAGTACAGTGTAATAGAAAAGGGTTTTGAGAATTTCTTTGTCTCCTTGTTTGTCCCCTCTCGACACCTCCTTCACAGTTTCGTGAGAGTTATCTAAACGAGTTAGTTTCAGAGCGAGCGTCTATTTTCTACAAGTTGGTATCAGAGCGGCTTTTAATTTCAACAAATTGGTATCATAGCAAATTTATTTTCAACAAATTGGTATTAGAGTCGATGGCAAACATGATGGGACAAATGCCGCTACCACGATTAACGAAGACGAACTACGAGAATTGGAGCATCCAAATGAAAGCTCTTCTCGGTTCACAAGACGCATGGGAGGTGGTTGAAGAAGGTTTCGATGAACCGAAGGATACCACGGGTTATACGGCGGCGCAAAACAAGACGCAAAAAGAATTACGGTCAAAGGATAAGGCAGCATTATACATGCTATTCCGGGTTGTTGACGAGTTGAGCTTTGAGAAGATTGCAAAGGCAATTACTTCAAAAGAAACATGAGACACTCTAGAAAAGGTGTTCAAAAGAACCGACCGAGTCAAGCAGGTGCGTCTCCAGACTCTATGTGGCGAGTTGGAGAGCATGAAGATGAAGGAGTCAGAAAATGTATCTGACTATATTACACGTGTACAGATCGTGACGAATCAGCTAAATCGAAACGGAGAAATGTTACCCGAGACACGGGTTGTGGAGAAAATCTTGAGGTCGTTAACAGACAACTTCGAGAATGTCATATGTGTCATAGAAGAGTCGAAGAACATGACGAAGTTCATAGTCGATGAGCTTGCCGGTTCTCTCGAGGCACACGAGCAACGTAAGAAAAAGAAGGAGGAGACACTCGATCAAGCGCTTCAAACAAAGGCATCACTAAAGGATAGAAAAGTACTCTATTCATAAAATGTTCAAGGTAGAGATCATGGAAGCCGCGGGAATGGTCGAGGTGGTCAAGGCAACACTTATGAAGAAAACTACCAGGAGAAGAGATTGTCGAGCCAAGCGAATTGGCGTGGAAGAGGACGCAATCAAGGGCGCGGTCAAGGATACAATTTCAACATCTAGTGCTTTAAATGTCAGAAATATGGTCACTATGTAAATAATTGTAACTCGGATAGATGTTACAATTGTGGCAGAATGGGTCACTATGCGAGAGATTGTCGAGCAGAAGAAAAGGTGGAAGAAACCATCAACCTGGCATTGGATGACGCAACAAATGGAGGCATTCTCTTGATGGCCCAAAACGAAAAGCCAAACACAAAAGGAGACGGCGTTGCGAAAGATGATGGCGGTAGTCTTGAGGTGGTAGAAACTGTTAGAAATGAGGTGATACGCAACGGATTTGTTGAAATCACGGTATCGGAGACGAGAAAATCAAAGAAAGATGAACAACCGAATAACAAAGAGCCCGAGCTCAAAGAGAGAGAGCTCCAATGGCCGAAAAGGAAATTCAAGGAAGAAAGAAGAAAGAGTATGAAAATTGAGAAAGAAAAGAAAGAGCTGGAAACAAAAGTTGAAAGGTTAGAGAAAGAAATGGCTGAGTTGAGTAAGAGTTCCTTCTGTCTAAAATAGGAGAAGGAAAATAATGAGAAGATAATCTCCGATCTTACGAAGAAAGTTAAAAAAGGTGTGGAGAAAGAGAAAGGCCTGTTCATGGAGATTGAGGGTCTAGTGGACGAGCTAGTGAGGGAGAAGAAAGATATAGAGATACTGACTCAACAGAGAAACTCACTCAACGTAAACCTGAATCAAGTCCAACAGGAGGCAGTGAATTTACGACACACGATTGAGATACTCACTCATGAGAAAACCAAACTGGAGGAAACAAGAATGCTAGCTGTAAAAGTCGCTGTGGACTTACGAAGGCAATTGAGTAAACTGAACGAAGCCATGATGTCTGAGTCAAGCGTGGCTGAGAATGGGAGAAATGAAGAGTTGGAGTCTCAGATGGGCTGTTCTCAAGAAGATCCAAATGAAGTCTCATCAAAGAAGGACAACCTTATTTTGCCGCTCAAGGAAAAGGAGAAAAAATTGAAAAAACCACGACTGAGCTCAAGAAGATGAAAACCGTGCATGTGAAATCATTGAATAGAACATTTAAGTTTATGTGGAGTTTTGTTGGGAATAAACTTAAATGAAAAGAAAAAAAAAAAAATAATAATTTTTTAATTTCTTTATTTTTAGTAAGGCTTTTGAAATTTGAGTGGAAAAGAAGGAAAATGCCAAAAAAAAAATGAAGGGCAACAATCATTTTATGGGTTATGGGAGAGAAAATTTTAGATTTTAGAAAACCTATAAATTAATAGGTTTTCCATGGTAAAAAGTAGAGCTAGAGTTACAGAGTTAAAGGTAGAGTGTAATAGAATAGGGTTTTGAGAATTTCTTTGTCTCCTTGTTTGTCTCCCCTCTCGACACCTCCTTCACAGTTTCGTGAGAGTTATCTAAACGAGTTAGTTTCAGAGCGAGCGTCTATTTTCTACAAGTTGGTATTGGAGCGGCTTTTAATTTCAACAAATTGGTATAAGAGCAAATTTATTTATTTATATTCAACATACCGGAGTGGAAGTGGAAAAACATAGCAATGGACTTCATAGTAGTATTACCCAAAACGTTTAAAGGCTATACAGTGCTATGAGTAATTGTTGATAGGTTGACCAAGTCGGCACACTTCTTACCCAGGAAAGCCACATATACAGTTGATAACTGGGAGCAACTGTTTGTGAATGAAATAGTAAAACTACATGAAGTTCCGGTGTCTATAGTGTCGGATTGAGATCCACGCTTTACGTCAACATTTTGGCGCGGACTTCAAAAAGTGTTGGGTACTCGGCTCAACTTTGGCACCGCCTTCCACCCCCAAACAAATGGACAAACAAAGCGCCTAAACCAAATCTTAGAGGACACGCTACGCGCTTGTGTATTAGACTTTAAGGGAAGTTGCGCTTTGAGCCACTATTGGAATGACACCTTTTGAGGTCCTGTATGGGAAATGGTGCAGGTCCCAGCTATGTTGGGAAGAGGTAGATGAGAGAGAGCTAGTAGGACCCGAGCTGGTCCTAGTGGCCAATGAGACTGTCCAGAAAATTTGAGTGAGGATGCGTACCACTCAAAGTAGACAAAAAAAAAAAAACTTATATAATGTAAGACATAGAAACTTAGAGTTTGAGGTAGGGGACCTAGTATTCTTAAAGGTGGCACCCATGAGAGGCGTCTTGAGGTTCGAACGTAAGGGCAAGTAAGTCCTAGATGCATTGGACCTATCGAAATTCTCAAGCGAATTGGTCCATACCGTATAAGTTAGCCCTACCTCCCTCCCTCTCAGAAGTACACGAGGTAGTTCACGTGTAGATGTTGAGTAAATACATGACGAGCCCTATACACATAATAGACTACAAGCCCCTCCATTTCAATGAAGATTTGAGTTACAAAGAAAACCAATAGAATTTTAACCTGAGAAGTGAAAACGCTACGCAACCAGAGACATTGCGTTCGTTTTGGTGTTGTGGCGGAGCCACCATACTGAGGAGGCCACGGGGGTGCGTGAGGATGAAGAAAGAGAAAAATACCTCGAGTTAGTACAAGAGTTTGAGACTTTACTGAAAGTTTTTCTAGGGGACATATAATGTAACGATTGAATTTAAAAAAATAAAAAAATAGAAAAATAATAATAACAACTAATCCCATGTCTCTGCCAAACACCACTCTCCCCCTAAAATAAAAGATTTTCTAGGAAGGGAAAAGATTTTGTGAGAAGAGAAAAAGAGATGTCAATTGAAAAGGTCAATAGTCATATTTATTTATTTATTGTTTTATCTAATGATATTAATCTGTTGCATATTTAGATCTAAATTATAAACTATGGAATTATAGCAAAAGAGTCGATTGAATACTCTCAACAAAAAAAAATCAAAAGAAAAAAAAGAAATAGATGGATAAGAAAGAGAGGAAGATTTGGAAAAGGAATCAAACGAGGAAAAAAAGGAATATTTGGAAAACAAAATTAAAAAAAAAACAAAAAAACAAAAGAAAGAAATAGGGAGATAGAGGAGAAGATTTGGAAAACGATCAAAGAAAAAAAAAAGAATAAAAGAAATACAAGATTTGGAAAACCAAATAAAAAAGAGAAAAAAAAATACAGAGCTGGAGAGAAATATTTAGAAGTAATAAAGCAAATAGAAAATATGGGAATAGAATTAAACGGTTCAATTAGAATTAAAAAAAAAATACAGATAAAGGAAAGAGGAAGATATGAGGAAAGAAAAGAAAATTAGACGATTTTAGGAAAGAAGAGAAAATTAGAATAAGTTAATAGATGGTAGGTTTGAAAATGATTCGATTAATTGCATAGTCAACACAATTGAGAAACAATGAAAACATGTTATTCAATTTTTACTGAGACCGTTTTAGATCTGTATTTCACATTGTTAGTTGGATTATTAATTAAAATGTAAAATACTAACAAAAGGTGACGAACGGTGCGATAGGAAACGAATCCCGACAACCTTTGGAGTAGCTCTCGAGGAACGGGAGCTTACATTAATTAAATTATGAAGTACTCTGGCTAAGGTCAACCAAGTAAGTGGCCTTACTATAGGATAGGTTAAAAATTGTATGAGTTATGCTGATGTATGTTAGTATATGATGACGTATGAGCAGTATCGTATGATGCTATATACTAGTAAATGATGATGTATAAGTGCATGATGATGTATGAGTTATGATGCTTGATGATGTGTGCAGTATATATATATTTTGATGAATGACGTACTTGATATGCTTGATGCACTTTATGACAATATAATGAGTATGATTAGTGCGTGACGTTTACCTTCATATGATGATGTTTTCCATATTGAGCATGTTGTATGATGATGAATGTCATATTGCATCACGTTGTTAGATCGACATATAACACAACTCTAAGAGTATGAAAATGATATTAATATAAATATCCACAAGTATGTGTTACCTAGAGTAATAAAGGGATGAGACTAGAGGGTTGTGTCAAAAGAGACATTATGATGGATTTAGAAGGACCTCATGCATATTGTATGTTCATAAGTAGACGGCTTCTTCCCCTAGAGATGATGAGTACAGACGCGCACAGTATGATGATGAGTGTGAATGCGCACAGATGAGGGTGTTCATGAGGCGGATGACACTATGGGGTTCCGTTGACCTTCGGATGTCACTACAAATTAGCTTGACTAGAGGATCCAGATGGTGTGCAAGCGCCCTGGGGATTCACACTCACACGTGTGAGTCATGTGTAAGAAAGTACTACACATCCAATTTATCTGAGACTGGATGTCACCCCTATGATCTTAAAGATAGGTCCCTAAATCATAATTGAATGTATTTGCATTTGCATAGCCCCCTATAGTGGGGCCACATACTGAGTATTCTTTGAAATATTTAGGCCGTCTGCCACATCATTTTTCAGGTACAAGCAAGGTACACTTGTACGGAGGATGGCGGCATCGAGAGCAAAGACTGTGACACGTGTATCAAGTAGATTCATATTTAAATTTCTATGTTTAGGTTAAAATAGGTTGTTATGCATCTCATTTATTTAAATTAATTTGTATTGCTTTTATTCTCTAAATTTCAGTATTTCGTATTTAAATATGTAAGACCATGACTGAGTTTTCCAGAGAAAAAGTTGTTTTAAGCGTTTTTCGAAGTTTAAGTTATAAATGATGTTCATGTAAGAGTTATATTTTCGCATTAGAGATGAGCATAAGACATTAGTAGCAACTCTGAGTATGTAGAAATTTAAGGTCGTTACAGTCTTCAATCAGCTACCTGTGTTGTCCCTCATCATGTCTCAAGTTAGGTTATTATACATCCAATAACAATTCTATATGTTATCTACTTATGTGGTCTCTTGTCTCCTCTCAAGGCAGGTTATTGTACATACAGTAGTAGTTCCTCGTGTTACTTATGTAGTCTCTCATCCCCTTCCAAGATGGGTTATCATACATACAGTTACTAGAGATACTTTCTTCTCTGCAAATTCATTTTCTAGCTTCTTGTTTTCTGCATCATTTACTTACGGGTATCCTCGTATCCTTACTTCTATGCAAATCCATTTTCTCTTGGTTTTCTATTACTTACTCCTTTGTATCCTTTCTCCTCTACAAATCAATTTTCTGGTTGTTTTCTCATTTACTTACCACGGGTATTCTCGTATCATTTCTTTGTCTGTAAATCCATTTTCTTCTGTTTTTCTACATCATTTACTTACTATCCTCGTATCCTTACTTCTGTGAGCTAAAAACTTGATTCAGCAGAATGAGTTACTAACTTATGAAATTGTTTGTTGACTTAGTAGAATAAATTATAACTTATGGAGCAACTATAAGATAATTGGTAGTAGTTGTCAAATTTTCGACAAAATTTAATATTTTAGTTAGAAAGATGGTCAGTAGTCGTCAAATTTTGGACCAAATTTAATGGTTTATTAAAAAGATTCTTAGGGACGTAAACTTCTGGATTTTTTATTTTATTATATATTTTTCTATATTCTAGAATATAGAAAATATATAATATCTATTCAAATAGTAAACTTAAATTTTTTTTATTAAAAATTTAATGCCCAGTGAATTAAGTTAAAACAGTATTTTTTTTAATTTCTATGAACCCTTATTTCTTTTCTCGAAATCATTATTACTATTATAGAATATATCCCGTTAAATACATAATTAAATTGGTTTGCAAAATCCTCTAAAATCAAACTATTGTTAAAGGAAATTAAAAAAGCCAGTTAGTATTTTCTCGATTATAAATACTTTATATGTATCCTCTATACACAACAACAAAATAATTGAAAAGGGAGTGATTAAGGTTTATTTGTTACATCACTCCTCTCCAAGTTTTTCCTTTGCTTCTTCTACTTGTTCTGACATATTTCACCTCTTTCGATTTAATTTTCTGCATGCATTCACCTACTAATTTTTATTATTCCTATTTTATTTGAGATATGATAATTTTTAAATAGATGTTAAATTATTTTTAAAAAAAAGTTTTAGAGTAATTTTAAATAATTTTATTAGTGTATTTAAAGAAGTTTTGGACTATTAATTCATATATTCATGACCTTATTTTTTTGAATTTTTTATTTATTATTATTATTATTATTATTTTATTTACATTCTCCTCTTGAGTTCATATATATGGATAATGAGCGGTTTCTACCCTTTCCTCGTTATTCACTTAAAATTTTTATTGATATGGTTTATTCACTTAGATCAACCTTAATACAATCAACTCATGAGTTTGGGTGTGGCTGGAAACAAAATTTTTATTATTTTTATTTTTATAGATATAATAATTCAACTGCTCTGTAGTATTGCTTAAAAAAAAATTATAACACTATAATATATTAAACATTCTTATTTTAACCTCGACTCTAATAAGTATATAAAAAAATCAATAAATAAATAAAACAAATATAAAAAAATAACCTAAATTAATAGTTGAAAAATTCCTTAAATAATGGAATAAATTAGGGGGTATATTTGTACTTTATCAAAAAAAAAAATTTAATTTAAAATTTTAAAAATTTCAATAATATTCTTACTCTTAATAAAAAATTGAAATATAGTTTTTAGAGGAAAACGATAGTAAATTATTTTAAAAATACTCGAAAACATTTTTTTTAGTTAAAAAATATCTTTAATAGTTTTTCAACAATTATTTATAAATTTATATGGTAAAATAAAGAAATATTTTATTAGCATTAAATAAAATAAAATAAATAAATGAGACGAGTATTCAATTTATACGTGCAGACGTAGAGAAAGAATGAAATGATAATTAGAAACTTAGGGCAAATTAAAAGGAAAAGTATAAAATCTTTATATATATATATTCAAAGATTTCATTTTTGATAGAATCCGTAAGGATTCAAAAAATATATATATATATATATATAGATATAGTTGGTTAAATATCAAAATTTCCTTTTAGATTCCATAAAAAAGATTGATGTAGTTGGGAAGAAAGTTTTCTTTTGGGCTCTCCCTTTCATGCTTGCCATCACGGCTTTAAAATGCAGGTAAAGGTTTACATAATGCTATAGAAAGGAGCCAAGGAGCCCAAGTAGCCTATTCGGGCATCCCACAATGCTTTAATATGATAGGGAAAGGTTGGGTGTTTCTTCTTATCACAATTTACCCCTTTAGTGTCATTTCGTTATCCTTTTCAACCAATGTGAGATACATTCTACCTTTCAGGGCCTAGCGATATCACAATATATCCCTTCAAGGCTCAGAGATATCACAATCTATCCCTTCAGGGCCGTTTCGTTCTCCCCCAATGTGGGATATCACAATCTACCGCCTTGAGGGCTGGGTGTCACGGTCATGCTTGTCCAGGGCATGTTGCCCATGGCCGCATGCCCATGACAAGCCAAACCCTTGTCATGTTTTTTCATTCTAGTGTTTTCCTTTTGTAATTCTAAAGCGTATGACACCTCAAAAATATCATGTCTACGCCTGCCAGAACTAAAATGGCTACTATAGGGGGATATGACTAGTCGTCAACTTCTCCCTACCCAAGGTTATATATGCTAAGCCGTTGTTATCTTTCTCTTGCTTGCTTATATAACGTCTCTTTCTCAAATCTCTCTCTCCTCGTTTTCTAAAACCTTCTTTTAAAACCGAGGCTAGAGGCTTGACCGTACGTCGCTTGGCCGTAGGCGACGCCAGAACAAATAGGCTCAACTCACTTGTCGCTGGAAAGTGAGTGCCGCACAATCGCTAGTCCGCTGCCTTCGAAAGCGCGATTGTGTCAAGTGGTATCAGAGCTTTGTTAGCTCCGTAACGTCATATAGACCGAGATCATGTCGACGACAAAGTCGACACCCAAAGCACAAGCCGACCGGCTTACGCTAATAGAGGAGGAAATGTTGTTCCTCAAAGAAGTCCCTGACACCCTCCGTTTCCTGGAAACACGGGTGACCGAACTGAGTGAGAAAGTCGTCCAAGTCGACGCAATGGGCAACCGCCTGGATGGGTTGCCAATCGCAGAACTATTGTTTCGAGTGACCTCGCTCGAAGAAAGAGTTGCTCCTACGAGCAGCCTAAAACCGTCTGATAGTCCGGATAGCTCTGTCGCACACAAAGAGGGACGTGGCGAAGAGTTCGACGTACTACAAACCACAATGATGAGTTTGTTCAATGGATTGGCTGATGAATTCAGATCAACAGTCGACGACCTCCAAGAAAGGATGGCCGCCATGAGCACTCGAATTGAAATTACCATGAAAGCCGTGGAAGGTGTCGCGGCTGGACAAACTAATACAGGATCCAACAAACTAAGGTTCCCAGACCCTAGAGCCTTCAAAGGGAATCGGGACGCCAAAGAGTTGGAGAACTTCATCTTTGACGTCGAACAGTACTTCAAAGCCACAACGGCTTGTACCGACGACAAGAAGGTGACTGTAGCCGCGATGTATCTCGTAGACGACGCCAAACTGTGGTGGCGTACGAAGGTGCAAGACATCGAGGATGGATTGTGCACCATCGACTCATGGGAGGACCTCAAGAGAGAGTTGAGGGAACAATTCCTCCCCGAAAACGCAGGGCATATAGCAATGGAGAAAATAGTAGCCCTGAAACACACTGGAAACATACGGGACTACGTCAGACAGTTCTCAACCCTGATGCTGGATATCAGGGGCACAGCAGAGAAGGACAAGGTGTTCTTCTTTATAAATGGTCTACAGCCGTGGGCCAAAACAAAGATACATGAGAACAGGGTCCAAACCTTAGCTGCCGCAATGGCCTGTGCCGAGAGACTCGTAGACTGTGGGAACGAAGCAGGATCCCAAAGAAGAGCGACACCAGCCCCAAACAATGGGGGCAAACCATACAGACCACCAGGCCAGCGAAATGGAAGTCCCAACAGACCGAATGGGTGGACGGATAGACCTCCTCAGAACAATCAAGCGGGGACTTCCCGAGGGTATTACCATCAAAAGAACCACCCGACGACACCTTTGCAATGCATGTTGTGTAAAGGCCCCCACAAGGTATCATACTGTCCTCATCGGGCCTCTCTCACTGCACTTCAAGTGTC
>NW_019268535.1:4483523-4550646 GCF_002738365.1 Cucurbita moschata
CGTAATCCCACAGTAATACCTGCAAGCATCAAGCAACCAGGTAATCTTCGAATGATCTCGGCCATACAACTGAAAAGGGGACTCGCACGAGAGAAACCTACATTTATGGCCATACCACTGATAGAAGAAGTAACCACCGAAGAGACTGTCCCAGAGGAAATCAAGGGAGTACTAGACAGCTATACCGACATCATGCCAGAGAGTCTACCACAAACACTACCACCTCGTCGAGGCATTGACCACGAAATCGAACTCCTTCCCGGGGTTAAGCCGCCAGCAAAGAACGCATACCGGATGGCTCCGCCCGAGCTAGCCGAATTGAGGAAACAACTAGATGAGTTGTTGAAGGTGGGATTCATTCGCCCGGCAAAGGCCCCTTATGGAGCCCCCGTACTATTCCAGAAGAAGAAAGATGGGACGTTGCGTCTATGCATAGACTATAGAGCCTTAAACAAGGTGACAGTACGCAACAAATATCCTCTGCCGATAATATCCGACTTGTTCGACCAACTTCACGGGGCCAAGTACTTCACGAAGTTGGACTTACGATCAGGATATTATCAAGTACGTATTGCCGAAGGGGACGAACCCAAGACGACGTGCGTAACAAGATATGGGGCCTTTGAATTCCTAGTAATGCCCTTTGGCTTGACAAACGCCCCAGCTACGTTCTGCACGTTGATGAACCAGGTCTTCTACGAATACCTGGATCAGTTCGTCATAGTATACCTCGACGACATTGTTGTTTACAGCACAACCCTCGAGGAACACAAAGTGCATTTGAAGTTAGTGTTTGACAAGCTCCGGCAGAACCAGCTGTATGTGAAGAAGGAGAAATGTGCATTCGCACAAACATGCATCAACTTCCTTGGACATGTCGTCAGATGTGGACAAATTAGTATGGATAGCGACAAGATAAAAGCTATCCAAGAATGGAAGGTTCCTACTTCCGTATCTGAATTGCGGTCCTTCTTAGGACTAGCCAACTATTATAGGCGGTTCGTCGAAGGGTTTTCACGACGAGCCGCCCCATTGACAGAGCTGTTGAAGAAAGACCACCCGTGGTTGTGGTCGAATGATTGTCAAATGGCCTTTGAAAATCTGAAAACAACCATGACGAGGGGTCCTGTCCTCGGGTTGGTAGACGTCACAAAGCCATTTGAAGTAGAAACCGATGCTTCCGACTTTGCTCTCGGTGGAGTTCTCATTCAAGAAGGCCACCCCATCGCTTACGAAAGTCGAAAGCTCAACGATGCCGAACGAAGATACACTGTCTCCGAGAAAGAAATGCTGGCTGTAGTCCATTGCCTTCGAGTTTGGAGACAGTATCTCTTAGGATCACAGTTCGTAGTGAAGACGGATAACAGCGCCACTTGCCACTTCTTTGATCAACCAAAATTAACAGCAAAACAAGCCCGGTGGCAGGAGTCGTTGGCCGAATTCGACTTCAAGTTCGAACACAAAGCAGGGAAGAGTAATCAAGCAGCCGACGCGCTGAGTCGGAAGGGCGAACATGCGGCCCTGTGCATGTTAGCCCACATTCACTCAAGTAAGATCGATGGATCGATGCGCGACATCATCAAGGAACATTTACACAAAGACCCATCGGCCAAAGCTGTTGTCGAACTAGCTAAGGCTGGAAAGACACGGCAGTTTTGGGTTGAGGGGGACCTCCTGATAACCAAAGGAAACAGGTTGTACGTCCCAAGAACGGGGGAACTGAGGAAGAAACTCATTCAGGAATGTCACGATACCTTGTGGGCCGGACATCCTGGGTGGCAAAGAACATACGCCCTAATAAAGAAGGGGTACTTCTGGCCAAACATGCGAGACGACATCATGCAATACACCAAGACGTGCCTCATCTGCCAACAGGATAAGGTCGAGAAAGCCAAAGTCTCTGGACTCTTGGAACCTCTACCTGTGCCAACAAGACCCTGGGAAAGTGTATCTCTGGACTTCATAACGCACCTCCCAAAGGTCGGGGAATATGACGCCATCTTGGTTATTGTAGACCGATTCTCCAAATATGCGACATTCATCCCCACCCCCAAATTATGCTCGGCAGAACTCACAGCCCAACTGTTTTTCAAACACGTTGTAAAGTTATGGGGCATTCCGTCGAGCATCATCAGTGATAGGGATGGCAGATTCATTGGGACGTTCTGGACTGAGTTATTCGCTTTCTTGGGAACAACCTTGAACATCTCCTCGAGTTATCACCCTCAAACCGATGGACAGACAGAACGGTTCAATTGCTTGCTCGAAGAATACTTACGTCACTTCGTCGACGCTCGCCAAAAGAACTGGATACAATTGTTAGATGTCGCCCAATTTTGCTTCAATTGCCAAACCAGCTCATCTACAGGGAAGAGTCCCTTCGAAATTGTAAGTGGACGACAACCGGCCTTACCCCATATTATTGATCATCCTTATGCAGGAAAAAACCCTCAAGCTCACAACTTTACAAGGGAATGGAAGCAGACAACAGATATAGCCCGGGCATATTTAGAGAAGGCTTCCAAGCATATGAAGAAATGGGCAGACAAGAAGCGTCGCCCCCTTCATTTTCGTGCAGGAGATCAAGTCCTTATCAAGCTGAGACCAGAGCAGATCAGATTTCGTAGCCGAAAGGACCAGAGACTAGTTCGTAAATATGAAGGCCCGGTTGAAGTCCTTAAAAAGATCGGGGCTACCTCCTACCGAGTTGCACTACCCGCATGGATGAAAATCCACCCCGTCATTCATGTGAGCAACTTGAAGCCCTATCACCCTGATCCAGACGACGACCAACGAAATGCAACCACAAGACCGAACATCGATCTGAAGCAAAAAGAAACAAAGGAAGTGGAAGAGATCCTAGCCGACAGGGTTAGGAAGATAGGAAGACCTGTACGGACGATTCGTGAATTCCTTGTCAAATGGAAGAATCTCCCTACAGAGGAAACAAGTTGGGAACGCGCCGAAGATCTGAACTCCGCCGCCACCCACATCGCAAGGTATGAAAGTAGTCGGTTGACAGGGACGTCAACCAATTAGGTGGGGGAGGATGTCACGGTCATGCTTGTCCAGGGCATGTTGCCCATGGCCGCATGCCCATGACAAGCCAAACCCTTGTCATGTCTTTTCATTCTAGTGTTTTCCTTTTGTAATTCTAAAGCGTATGACACCTCAAAAATATCATGTCTACGCCTGCCAGAACTAAAATGGCCCAGAATGTACTATAGGGGGATATGACTAGTCGTCAACTTCTCCCTACCCAAGGTTATATATGCTAAGCCGTTGTTATCTTTCTCTTGCTTGCTTATATAACGTCTCTTTCTAAAATCTCTCTTTCTCAAATCTCTCTCTCCTCGTTTTCTAAAACCTTCTTTTAAAACCGAGGCTAGAGGCTTGACCGTACGTCGCTTGGCCGTAGGCGACGCCAGAACAAATAGGCTCAACTCACTTGTCGCTGGAAAGTGAGTGCCGCACAATCGCTAGTCCGTTGCCTTCGAAAGCGCGATTGTGTCACTGGGCGTCCTCACTGTCACTCGTGTCACAATTTACCCCCTTTAGGGCCCAACGTCCTTGTTGGCACTCGTTACTATGGAATATCACAATCTACCCCCTTCTGGGCCTGGCGTCCTTGCTGGCACTCTTCCTCCAATCGATGTGGGACCTCCGCCAAATCCACCCCTTTGGGGTCCAGCGTCCTTACTGGCATTCTGCCTCGTGTCTACCCCCTTCGGAGAACAGCCTCCTCACTGGCACATCGCTCGGTGTCTGGCTCTAATACCATTTGTAACGCCCTAGGCCCACCACTAGCAGATATTGTCCTCTTTGGGTTTTCCCTTTCGGGCTTCTTCTCAAGGCTTTAAAATGCATTTGCTAGGGTAAGGTTTCCAGACTCTTATAAAGCTATTTAATACTACTCCAAAACCAATGTAAAAAAGTTGAAACTATAGTTGAGTTAAGTATTTAATGTTTTCCAACATTAGTGTTTACATTAATATTGATTTAAATGAAGCGCCTCTCCACAAACCTAGTAAATGAATTATGTTGCTCATGAAATTTCAAGAGAATGCTCAATATGATATGATAATGTTATGCATGAAATTTTGTGACCATTAGGTTATGATAACGAGCTTAACCAAGTGTAGATATAAAATGACTAAAATGCCCCTATAATTATGTACGACTAGCTTATGACAAAAGTGACCTCTAATGACATAAAATTTGATGAGTAGGTCATGGTGTAAATGGATGGCACAAATTACAAGGTCATTGAAATATATCGAAGAATTAAACCAAGATTTGTAATTTATATCGTTATTCGCACGGTTTCCATTTCATCATTTCTTAACTTAACCCAATGACTCAATTTCCTTGTACTCAACCTTTGTTCTACTCACACACATATTAAATCTCTCACTTAAATTTGTCTATGCTTGTGTTGTTCATTAATATTTGTCACAAATTTAAGCAAGTTTTTGTAGGTCTTTTTCTTATTTTTATTTTATTTTATTACTATTTTATTTGAAAAACTTTTAAGGATATTTTTGAAGTTTTTTTTTTTAAATGTTTTAGAGAGTATTTTTAAATAATTTGCTCGACCTTCTTATTCAAAAACTATATATTTTTATTTTTTTTATTTTTTTTATTTTAAATTTAAAGAAGGTTATTGAAACTTTTGAATATATATATATATATATATATATATATATAAAACAAAATACAAATTTAGCCCATATTTTATTCATCTATTTTTTTAATATTTTTTTAATTCATTTAAACTTGCATGGTTAGAATGACGTATTATTCTTAATATATTGAATTAAATTTTAATTGGTTATTTAATAAAATAAATTAATTAATAACAACTTTCTCTATTGATGTAACGACCTTAAATTTTCACTTACCTAGAGTTGTTACCGTCATCATCATCTATGCGAAATTAAACATTCAAAAACTTCATCATAATACCTTCTCTTAAAACACACTAATGGACTTATGTATTTTGAAAACACCTCTAAAATGACACGACAAAAAACTAAAGAAAATAAGTAAATCTTTAAAATAAAAATATCGTATTTTAGCCTAAACCTAAGAAAATAAATGCAACTACCCTATGCATGTGTCATGGTCTCAAATTGCGATGCCGTCGTCAGCCGTACAGGAACATCTTATCTTTACCTAAAAAGAAGTAGCACATGGCTTAGGTGATTCCATTATTGGGGTTAGCGAATGCAAACCCATGCAACCATGATCTAAAGATTTATCATTTAAAATCATCATGGGTGGCCTCCAGTCTCAAACAAATTAGATATGTAGTACTTCCCTTTACACGATCCACACTAATAGGTTAAATTTACAACAAATATTATGGGTGCATACATGTCAAAGTTACTTTAAAAGAATGAAAAAAATAAAGTAACATAACTTTTTTTTTAAATGTATTTAATTATTTTGATATTTGTTCATTAATTACCCACGTTTAAAAGTATAATGTCCTTGTTAAACAATAGATTATAAAAATAATAATACTTACAAAAGTGGTTTTTTATTTAGACTAAAATATTTTTTAAAGCTATAAATGATTTTAAAATATAGGAAAAAAACGCTCGATGTAAATAAAAAAATGAAAATTTTGAATAAAAAATATATGGTTGGTCGGGAAGAAAAATCCTCCATAGGAGAATGCTCATAGAAAATATATGTTTTTGTGTCTACGTGAATATTGATTCCAATGAAGCGACTGAGCCACAAATCTACTAAATGAATTATGTTACTCATGAAATTTTAGGAGAATGCTCAATATGACATGATAATGTTAGGTATGAAATTTGGTGACCATTAGGTTATGATAACGGGCTAACTAAGTGTAGGTGTAAAATGACTAAAATGCCCCTATAATTATGTACCACTAGTTTATGACTAAAGTGAGCTCTAAATGACATGAAATTTGATGAGGAACCTTCTTATGTCGTGGTTTAAAGGGATTATACAAAGTTACAAGCCCATTGGAATAGGTTGAGGATTTAAACTAAGAATTGAGATGGTAAATGACCAACATACCTCTGTAAGAATTCTAAAATGTTTACAAGATTCTAAAGGATCCCAAGTGTTAAAAAAAACTTTTTATGGGACTCATTTTTACCGTAAGGGTAAGTATGCTAGAATCTCACGAGGAATTAGAACATGTTTGAGGTATGAACTCTAAGAAAAAGGACAAAACTACCCCTAAAGACCCTTTATAAGAAATCGAGGTTTTTATGAATAACAAGTGACAACGTTTATGAAAGATTTATGCATGCAAATAAACGTTTATGACTCATATAGATTAGAGTGTACTTGTTAAGAATTTTTCTTTAGTATGCTTTAAGACTTAACAAAGACGAGAACTTAAGATATCCTAATCGGGTTATTCCAAGAGTAAAGACACTTTCCTGTAACAAAAGTTAAAAATAATTAATAAAACGATAAATAAAGGAAAATCTCTTAATTAATTAAGAGAGAGAAAACAGTTACCATCTCTATACATCTCAACCAATCTTTTCAAACCATCCTTAATTCCCCCACAAAAAAAAAACAAAAACAAAAAAAAGAAAAGAATAACAGAAAATTATTTTTTTTAATTTAAGTTTTAATTCCAAACACACAGGAGAAACAATCAAAACATGACATTGGATTCGATAAAACCGAGTCAATTAAATTTATATTCAAAAGAGTTGAAAGTAGCTCGATATAAGTGAGAATAATTAAGAAGGATAAAAGCAACCAAATTTGGAATTAGATAGAAATTTGGTTCACGCCAATCAACTAAGTTGCCTTGCTATAAGACCAAGTCATAATTTATGAGGTATGAGTTATGGTGATGTATGAACGGTATCATATGATGTACTCGTATATGACGATGTATGATATAACGATAGGTATATGACGATGTATGATATAACTATAGGTATTTTAGAAGAAAAAATAATTTGTCAAAAGTTGTCGGTGAAGTCGTTAAAATTCCGGCAACCGCCAGAATTTTCGAACTTCACACGACCCCGCACCTCGAGGATTGCTAGCTGAACGTCTCCCACCGGCTCCCTCCTGCCATTCAACCTCAGACCACTTGCAACGAAGAAAAGAAGGAAAATATGAGGGAGAGATAGTTCTCGAAGTTTTCGATGAGAATCCGACAACAGACCCACGACCCTAAACTGTCGTATTTGATCTTTCTACCAAGAAAACCAAACCGAAAAGACCCCTCCGGCATAATATACACCAACACAGAGCGAGCTCATGTCGCGTAATCGTCGACATCGCCGTCGGAGAAGGTAAACCCAAAAATTGATTTTTTGTGAATCCTCGATCAACCTCCACCGACGTCTAACAACCACGAAACTTCGTGGGAGAGAGGAGGAGAAGAAAACAGAGAGGAATAGGAAGAAAAAGGACGGAAAACAACGTCGGAAATGTCGCCGGAAGGAGAGAGAAACATTCGCCGGAAAATAGAGCAGAAGTCGGGTAAGGAAGAAGAGATCCGATGGATCCGGTTCGGATCTATCTATAACCCGAGGCCCAATAACCCGAAAACTCAAGTTTTCTCGGCCCAAAACTAATCGAGCCCAGTAGTCAACAGTCTAAACTCACCTGCAGCCGACGACCCGCGAGCCAACCAGAACTGGTCTTCGACCCGCGCCTCGACCCGAAGCGTCGCGCGACGTGGGTCGCCCTGCTGCCGCCATGTGGCAACCAGCAGCACGAGCAGCCCCTCGGCTGGGCTCGGCTTGGCGGTGACTTCGGCGTCTTCCCGGCAACTTTTCCAGCCGCTCTCGGCTGCTTTTCCGGCAGCTCCTTGGCTTGCCATTTTTAGCCCGGTTTCTACCATTCCGACCCTTCCAAACCTGTTTTCAGCCCCGGTTAAGGTAATTGAGGCCGTTTTAAATTCATATTTTACATTTTTAGTTTGATTATTAATTTAAATGTGAGATACTAAAGATTATTAATTTTTAGTTTGATTTTTAGTTGAATCCTTACATTTATTTGGTGAGATCCCATGTCGATGGGATAAAGGAACGAGTGCTAGCGAGGACGCTGGACCTCGAAAGGGAGTGAATTATGAGATCTCACATTGGTTGTGGAAGAGAACGAAACACCCTTTATAAGAGAGTGAAAATCTCTCCCTACCAGACGCGTTTTAAAAACCTTGAGAGGAATCGTGAAAGGAAAAGTCCAAAGAGGACAATGTCTCCTAGCGGTGGGCTTGAGCCGTTACAAATGATATCAGAGTGCGATGTGGCAACAAAGAAGCTGAACTGAGTCTTGAATGGGATGGACATGAGTCGACCAGAAATTGCATCCAAACTAACCCTACATAGGTGGAATAACTCAAAAAAAAAAAAAATGGTATTTAGCATATTGGTTAATTAGCAAATAAATTATTATTGTTTCTTTTCTTTCAAAATATATATATTTAATTGAAGGGGCAAAACCCAAAGGCAACAAAATAAATAATAATCACATGTTGCATATTTTTTTATATATTTAATCTTATTTTAGTATTCAACACTATGTCGGAATTCATCATCACAATCCCAAACCATAAAATCCATTTTTTTATTTCCTTGCAACTGGAAAATAAACAATGTTTTTGTCCATGACATCCTCCGAATTGACAACTGGGACGCTACGTGGCAAGGTTATGTATGGTTGAGATGGAAACAAAGTGGATGAGATCGGCTGAGTTGGAAAAAGGTCCACGTAGGAAGGAAATTAATTGCTTCTTCTGAATCCCAAAGGTCATTTTAGCATACATGGCCTTTTCCTTTCCACTTGAGTTGGTTTATCCTTTCCACGTAGGATAAAAAAGAACGCCCTTTTTGTATAAGATATTTGCTTATGTTCCAAAAAGGTCGGGCCTACGTGGATTTAACCTTTTTCCATGGCATCCAATTGTGTATGAGTTGAAGAAGTCAACCCAACTTTTATTATTATTATTGCTTTTTTATTTATTTAATATTGATTACTTTTGTATATAATAGGGATTATACTTGGAACTTTTCACTTTTTAAGTGTATTTAATTTTAACTTTATTCAACGTCCGTTTCAGCAGCTTACGAGTACACAACTACGTTAATTGGCTAATCACACATGCTTTTTGCTCAATTTTTGTGAGATCCTACATCAGTTGGGGAGGAGAACAAAATATTCTTTATAAGGGTGTGAAAATCTCTCCGTAGCGGACGTGTTTTAAAAATCTTGAGGGGATGTTGGAAAGACAAAGCCTAAAAAGAACAATATTTGCTAACGGTGGGCTTGAACTGTTACAAATTTACTTACTTGAAAAATTTAAACCCTAACCATCACGATCATGTACATGATACGATATGCATATACATATACGGTCACTCTCGCTATGTACTAGCTCTATTTGGGTCATGTACAATTTTTTAGAGATCCTACGTTAGTTGGGGAGGAGAATAAACATTCTTTATAAAAGTACTTTAAAAAAAAAAAAAACTTAAAAGCTAAATTGAAATAATCCAAATTAATAATTATTAAAACTTTACCAAAAAAAAAAAAAATCATAATCATAAACTTATAATTCCAATTTTTAAATTTTAATTAGCTTTATATTATATTTTTATTAATTTAGAGATAAATGAAAAAAAAGGATGTTTTTATAGTTGGTATCGAAATAAAGGAGCACGTCGAGATTAGTTGGGTTGGGACTTGCTTTGCGCGAATCTAAAAAGCGCGTCTCCGTTTCAGTGGGCTCCACTTCAAATTTCCCTTTACATCGCCGTCTATATATATCCCGATGTTCTGATGCACAAACCCACCTCCATCTATTTTCTCCTTCTCTTTCTCTATCGCTCTCTTAATTGATCTTGCTCATGGAAGCCCTTCATCTTCCTTACGAAGTTCACCCTCATTCTCCCGCCGCTTCCGTCAAGGATCGGAGTTCTCAGTTCCAGGAGCTGCCGGAGCCGGATATCCATATTGTTACCTCAAGTGGACTTCGGATTCCGGCTTATTCTACCATTCTGGTACTCCATTGGATTTCTCTTCTTTTTTTATTTTGCCTTAAATGTCGGTTGATTGCAATCACACCTGATGGATCAGGGTTCACAACTTTATTTCTTTCATTTAATAGCCTGCGATTTGATTGATTTTGCGTTGGATTAGAGGATCTGATTTTGTTGTTGTTAATTTTTTTTTGTCTATCGAATTGATTTTGATTTTAGGCATCGGTTTCATCTGTACTGGAAAACATCATCGACGAATCGCGGAAGCATCGAAGCTCCGAGAAACTGATTCGGATTCTCGGTGTTCCGAGCGAGGCAGTCGTTTCGTTTGTTCAATTCCTCTTCACATCTAGGTCAGTATGCAATTTCTTTACCAAATAGCAATTAGAATCAGTCAATTTTATTTTGGAAGTCGGTTCAGTCAGTCTAAACTCGTCGGTTTGCCATCAGGTGCTCTGAGGAATGTCTGAGGGAATATGGAATTCATCTATTGGCGTTATCGCATGTCTACCTCGTTCCACATTTAAAGCAGCGATGCAGCAAGTACTTGGCTCGAAAATTGACGATCGATAGTGTTATAGATATACTCCAACTCGCAAGACTGTGCGATGCACCAGATCTCTCGCTTAGCTGCATGAAAATGGTGTCGAGACACTTTAAGGCCGTCGAGAAATCGGAGGGCTGGAAATTCCTGCAAGAGCATGACTCTTGGCTGGAGCTTCAAATTCTTCAATTCATTGACGAATCCGAATTGGTATTCAATTATTTATGCCACTGATTCCATTTTCGTTTGTTTTATTGTTCATGCGTTGACAAAACATCAATGGAATTCAATTGTTAATTTTGGTTATTATTCTTTGTATCTGAATAGAGGAAAAAGAGGTGCAGAAGGCAGAGGAAGGAGAAGAGGATGTATCTTCAGCTAAGCGACGCAATAGAGTGCGTGGAGCACATCTGTAAAGAAGGATGCACAGACGTTGGTCCACACGACGCTGAACCCACAAAGAAGCCCTGTTCCAAATTCTCAACGTGTCGTGGTGTGCAGCTTCTGATTAAGCACTTTGCGACGTGCAAGGACAGAGCCCATGAAGGAGGCTGCTGGCGGTGCAAACAAATGTGGCAGCTTCTACGCTTGCATGCTTCCATCTGCAACCAATCCGATGCTTGCAAAGTCCCTCTCTGCAGGTAAATTCTAGTTACCCCTCTTTTATTCGCCTTAGCACTCGCTAATCTTTACCAAACCTTGATTTTAAGTTCAACCGTAATTGAGTTGCTTGGGTAAAGGAATTGACCATTCATCTCATTCATTAAAGTAACATTAGGAATTAGGAATTAGGAATTACGAATCTCCGTAATAGTATGATATTGTCTATCTATTCTTTACTTATAAATTCATGATTATTCCCTAAATTAGTTAAATGTGGGGCTCCCTCCCAACCATTCTCTCCTCGAACAAAGTATGCTATAGAGCCTCCCGAGGCCTATAGAACCATCAAATAACCTCCCTTTAATCGAGGTTTGACTCCTTCTCTAGAGTCCTCAAATCCCTTTAATCGAGGTTTGACTCCTTCTCTAGAGTCCTCAAACAAAGGACTACATCTTAGAGGCTCACAACTTCTTTATTCGATATTTGAGGATTCCCTTGACATAACTAAATTAAGGGCATGACTCAGGCTCACAACTTCTTTATTCGATATTTGAGGATTCCCTTGACATAACTAAATTAAGGGCATGACTCTGATACACAACTTCTTTATTCGATATTTGAGGATTCCCTTGACATAACTAAATTAAGGGCATGACTCTGATATCCCTTTAATCGAGGTTTGACTCCTTCTCTAGAGTCCTCAAACAAAGGACTACATCTTAGAGGCTCACAACTTCTTTATTCGATATTTGATAACCTCCCTTTAATCGAGGTTTGACTCCTTCTCTAGAGTCCTCAAACAAAGGACTACATCTTAGAGGCTCACAACTTCTTTATTCGATATTTGAGGATTCCCTTGACATAACTAAATTAAGGGCATGACTCTGATATCCCTTTAATCGAGGTTTGACTCCTTCTCTAGAGTCCTCAAACAAAGGACTACATCTTAGAGGCTCACAACTTCTTTATTCGATATTTGATAACCTCCCTTTAATCGAGGTTTGACTCCTTCTCTAGAGTCCTCAAACAAAGGACTACATCTTAGAGGCTCACAACTTCTTTATTCGATATTTGCTAACATCCCTTTAATCGAGGTTTGACTCCTTCTCTAGAGTCCTCAAACAAAGGACTACATCTTAGAGGCTCACAACTTCTTTATTCGATATTTGAGGATTCCCTTGACATAACTAAATTAAGGGCATGACTCTGATACCACGCTACTTTGAACATAAACTCTTGTGGTTTTGTTTTGGGCTTCTCCAAAAGGCCTCCTATATTCCTTATTTATAAATTCACGATCATTTCCGAATAGGAGACTCTCTCCCAACCATCTTCAACAAGGAATTGATCAAAACAAAAGCACGCCTTCCATATGGTTTCTTTATTCAATTAAATATGATTGTTGACGGTGGGCGTGTAAAGAGTTTACGCCTCTTTTCAAAAAAGACTTGGGGGGTGGCTTTAGAAAAGCCGAATAATCAAAATTCCCTGTCAATTTGGCGTGTTTTAGTCAATGATGGATGGTTGAGAAATGAAAATTGATGTGGTTGTTGGAGTGGAGACACCAATGATTAAGCTTTGAATGATAAGACCAAAATTTCTAAATTTAGAACCGTACCCTTTGGGTTTGACAGGCAGTTCAAACAAAAAATGCAGCAAGAGAATAGAAAAGACGATGCTAAGTGGAAGGTTCTGATGAAAAAGGTGATGGCTGCCAAAACCATTTCTTCTCTAACTTTTACCAAAAGGAAGAGACCGCAGCTTCGAGGAGACACCATGAGCAACGCCCACATCAGAAGCTGCAGATTAGAAACGGTCGAACAAAATCGATCGCTGTTATTAACCGCCTAGAATGAACTCAAATTTTGTGTTGTTTGATGGAGAGTCACTAGACGACTAGGAGAGGCTTTTTTGTTTAATTTTTCCTGGTTGATGGATGAATACTGGATTCCATTGAATTGAAGTTTTTGTTTATGTGAGGAGCGGGTTTCCCCTTTCACCTGTTTTGTTTTAACAGTTTTTGTATAGCCACATTAAAGAAAAGTGGATAGTAAAAGTGCACAAAGTGCACACATTAAAGAATAAGAGGGCCCAATTAGAGGTCGAAACTCGACCTATTCGTTGCGTAAAAGTGCACAAATTTGCACATATCCATTTAGTAGCTCATGTGGATGTGCGTGAATTATGTATAATACTCGTATTATGTATCTAAACTCACCTGAAAGTGAAATTAGAACTCAAGGCTAATATATTATATCCCACTCGACATGAAGTTTGCATTTCAAAAATTCAAACCCGCGAGGACAACCGCCCACCACCCTTTTAAAACTCCAATTTTCTTGGTCTCTGCAACTTGCACATACAGCCGAGAGAGATGAAGAGAAACAGAGAGAGAAAGAGAAGACTCACGGCGGATCTAGCATCGACAATGTGAATCCTCTCCTCTCTAAGGCAACCTCGATGTGGTTGTGGATATAGTACATCATAGGAAGTATTGTGGTTGCCGTGGGTAATGGATCGCCGGAGACGAAGGAAAACTGAAGCTTTTGTTCTCGATACCTGTCGGACGAGGAAGACGAGCAGTCTAGTCGGATTTCAGTTTTCGATTTCTCATTTGGGTAGTCTGTGCCATTGCGGCATTCATGTCCTAGAAGTGCACGGGCCAATAGCCCATCGCTCGCGACCTAAGCCCAGGTTGAATATAGAAGCCTGATCTGCGTGTCGACTCGAGTGGCGATTTGTGCCTCACCCTTGGCTTAGCACGTGCCCGACGCGTGACCTACCCAGCCTGTGAGGACTCGTTTGGCTCGGCTTCTCTACTTGCTTCGACTCATCTTGATGGCTCAATTTTGGCTCGAATTGACAGCTTGGCGACTTGACTTGACTTGTCGACTTATACAACTCAGTATACAAATCTATACCATTTCTTAAGTTTTTGACCCGAAGCCATTTTAACCTTACTATGGGTAATTGAGGTTAGTAAAACTCTCGTTTACTCAATTTTAGATAGTTTTAGAATTAATATTAGAATAATCATTATGTTTAGCTAGAATAAGATATGAATATGTACTGAACTATGTGATATGGATTGACATAGCTGAAATTAAACATTGAAGTATAGTTTTCGGAGAAGCTACTGATTATTTGGTAACGGCCAAGGCCAACCAAGTAGGGTGATCTTACTATTGAAGTTAGATAATTGAATGATGTATGATGGTGCATGTCTTATGGCCCCTGCATGTACCATATTATTTTATGTTATGCTTACGTGCTCTATGTATTGATATATGATGTTATACTATATATGTATGTCATATTCATTACACTATGGATGTAATTTTATATCTTGCCATGTAAAGTTATGTGATGACTACCATATATACCTGATGTATCATATCGTCATTAATCTCATCTGATCATAACATATTACATCATTATAACAAAACACATGACACGTGTAAGAGTCACTGTCCATGTGTCATCATATATAAGACAAGTCATCCAATCGAGCATTGATGTTATTCAAGTCATGATCTAAACTATTTTTTTCTTGAATACTAATTATTATTATTTTTTTTAGTATTGTAACGACTCGAAATTTTCTATAAGGTCGCTACTCTATACATGTCATAAACATGAATGTGGAAATACTTCATTTAAACTTTTATAAAACATAGCCTTCAGCTTAAAACACAGCCATGAACTTACGCGTTTGAAGACACTTTTAAAAATGACACAATAAAAGACTAAATAAAATAAATAAACGTTTAAATAAAAAAACAAAAAAAACATCTCATTCTAGCCTAAGTCTAAGAAAATAATACGACTACCCTATGCATGTGTCATGGTCTTGAGTTGCGATGCCGTCATCAGCCGTACAGGAATGTCTTGCCTTAACCTGAAAAATGTAGTAGCACATGGCTTGAGTATTTAAAGAAATACTCAGTAAGTGACCCCACTATTAGGGTTAAATGCGAGAACATGTGAATGCAATGACGGGACCTATCATTTCAATCTATTTTCCTACGGTACTGTCCTAAAGAGTAACTTGGATGTGTAGCATATACTCTACACACAACCCATACGTGCGAGTATGGACTCACCAGTTAGTTCGCACACCGCTGGGCCACTTTCCTTGTCGGGCGAGCATACTCTAGGAGCTCCTTAGGCTAGACACCTGTTAGAACTAGTAACCGCCATGACAACGTTATGTAAAACAAAATGATCGTACCCCTACCGGCAGCATTATGTAAAACATAATGATCGTACCCCTACCGGCATCATTTTGTAAAACATAATGATCGTATCCCTGCCCATCGTGATGAAATAGGGGTATCCCTCAATGCATGAGCACACATAATGCATGAGGTCCTAATATTTTTCCATTTTCAACATTATTAAATATAACCCCGCTATCGTTTTACATTCATATCATATCTTTTCTCATTTTTTAGTTATCATATCATGCATAATGCTAACGGAGTTATATTTCATTTCATTTATCGTGATATCATGTCATTCATGACATGCTGTATATATACAATTTAGAAAACATAACATAACCCTCTATGCTTTTAACATATTTCATAACGTGCAATTTATACAACAATTACCTCAATGGCCACACAAAACAATCTAAACATAACATATCACATCACAATATACCGTATCTGATGGTGTTACTATAACACGTGCGAAAGCAATTTGGATCTTAGGCACTCCAAGTACATCAGTTATAATAAATTAGCTAGCATGTTCAAAAGCATTAAAACTCGATGAGTTTGAATACTAACCTTTTGTAGTTCAAATTCCTTTTTCCTCACGAACCAGTTTCGAACCACCTCCAGTGTCTTCTCTACTATTCTCTAGCCTTAGAATGAGATTGTGAAATCAGGTGAGTGACTAAACTCGATAGGAATTTAGTACGGGTAAAAGAGAGAGTTTTGAGAGATTTTCTCAAAATTTGTCAGGAAGAAAATACATGTACCTTGATCACTCTATTTATAGAGTGATATTTGCACGTTCATTCAAATTTGAGATTACCAAATTTTTAAGCTCAAAATTCCACTGAAATTTGTGGGATTAAGTCAAGTATACAAGTTTGAATTAACTAAATTTTAACACTCAAAATTCCACTCAAATGTGTGGGATTATGTGGCAATCATGCCCGTTTGGTTAAACTATGGACACTCAATATTCCACTAACTCAAGCATAGATTTTTCCATTAAGGGAAGTCAACATTTTGGCTTTTTCTTTTTTAATTCAACCATTCATTTAAATAATTAATTTCAAATCAAAATAATAAATTTAATTAATATTTAACATTAATTTAAATGTCAATCTCAATCAATTCCGGCACATATGGATTATGAATCCCTATTCTAATTAAAATATTTAAATCTTATTTAAATATCTCTAATTCTCTCATTTTGTTTAATTCGTAATTAAATCAAAATGCGGTTAAATATATTGTATATATTTAGTCCATATTCCTTAATTTAAGTTCGAACACTTCAAACTCACTCGTCACACTATTCTAAGGTTTAGTTCGGTATGAGCTAGCAGAGGGACCTAATGGACCTACAGATCATGGGCTCCAAATATCCGAGATTAACATGCTAAACTTATTAACCTTTTAACCAACATTCTTTAACTACTAGAACACTCCACTGTACCCTAGTAGTTGCACTCCCCTCACTATAAAATATTTCTGTCCATTTGATATAACTATGATTAGTAAGTTGATCATTCACAGGTTGTTCGTAACTAGAGTTGGGTCAATTTATCATTTTTACACCTAAAGTTACTTCTTGTTTCTTAACTCCCACTGATCCTCTAACGAACGATTGGTTTGTGGTCCAACCACCAAACCGAATCCCTCTCAGATCAATGAGAGGGTGAGACCCCTTGACCTGGAGTCAGTACTTAAGGGAACAACCTCTCTACTATCCCTAAAAGCAAGTAGGAGTGAATTCTATCTTGCACCCTATGTTCTCAGCTATTCACCCAGTCTTACCCTTGAAATGAGAGACTTATTGACTTGGCGAACTCGGGCCACTCTCACCCATGCAAATCTAAGGATAATTCTGAATAAACAGGAGTTCATAGTTAGCTCAGGATTAAGGTCGAGTTACCTAGGTCATCGAGTGAAAAACCAGTCTCAACAGTAAACGACATTATAAAGTGAGAGTGATTTTCTTCATGGTTCGATCTTATGCAATACTCATTGCATAGGGCGCCCCCACTCACATGTCTCTACATGTACAATTTAGTGATCACATTGTTTATATCATATACAAAAGTGGGTCGCATTCATAGTGTCCCAGGATAAGGTACTTGTACTATAGATCCTTTTGACTATATACTTGAACTTGATCCACTATTATGTCTCTACATATTGTTCAAGTAATCATACTATAGTCAGAGTATTCTTAGTTTATTGGATTTAGATTAATGATCGCAAAATTCACTTTATTCAATAACAATCTTTACTTAATAAACATCAATAATAACTTTATTGAAAATAGAATATATTTTTGTTTACCAACTCTGCGTTTTAGGACATAAAACCCAATAGTATCATAAACATGTCATATCGTAAACACTTCGTGGTCATATCGTTCCCTAACTTATCATAGTCTTAACATTCTTATACCTATCATAGTCATATCGTTACGGTACCTTAGTCATATCATCACAAGAGTGTATCCTAACGCTATCGTTCTATCAATCTATCACAAACTTATCCCTTTCTACCTATAACCTAACCATATTCTTTCATCAATCTCTCCTATCCATAATACTCCGATATGTAAACTAACTTTAACATTTCATGAATGTATCTTACTTCTAGTTACGTTTCATTTTGTGCATCCTTCTCGTATCCTATCTGAAACATATCATTGAACACATTGTACCGTAATTATTATCAAACAATTCACATATTATAACATATACATAACATATAAGAAGCACATCGATTCACAGTCAATTCACACATCAATATATATGACACGTGTAGAACCACGGGGCACGTGTCAACATCAAATATAACCATTCCGATAGTAAAACCAGTTACTTGGTTAGCTTAAGTTGTTGTCACGAATATATCCTTAATTAAAGTTCGATCCTGTCCTTTGAAATCCAATGCAACCTATGTGAGCCCATGACATCAGTTTCAAGTTTGAACTTCTACAAAATTGTTTCTCTAATTTATATGGGTCCATGTGTTATACTTCATGAGAACTTTGAGGAGAGATTATTGGAGAGAGATGGGAATAATTGTTTTTATTTTATTTTATTTATTTATTAATTTATTATTATTTTTTAAAACATAATAATAATTTTTGTTTAAAATAATTTTTATTTATTTATTTATTTTTGGGTATTAGAAAGTGGGAAAAATATGTTGAGTACAAGTATCCTCTTGCATAACTGTCCCATCAATTTTAGGTTGTGTGCAATTTTCAGGTTTATGTCCTTAAACATTTTAATTTATGTTTTATTATTTAGTAATTATTTGATTATTTTTATTTGCAATAAACATTATTGTAGTTTAATTTTTGAGGAAAATGAGTTAATTAAAAAAAAATCATAATTATTATATAGTAATTACAGAATAATATTATGGTTAATAATAATTAAAAAAAAAAAACATAAATATTATTCTCTCTCCCCTGTTCCTCCCAAGCCATGGAAGATCCGGAGAAGAAATCTCCATCTCCATCTCCATCTCCGTCTCCATCTCAAATCAATTCGCGAAAATCAGAATTGAAATTGGAATCGGAATCGGAATCGGAATCGGATTCCGCCGAATTGCGGAGGTTCGAATCGTTTCTGAAATGGATTTGCATAATGGATCACTCAAATCCCTTCACCGCAACGCTGTCCTGCTTCCTGTTCTCCGCCTTCGCGATCGCCGTCCCGATTGCATCGCACTTCGCCCTTTCTTGCTCCGATTGCGACGAAGATCATCGAAGGCCTTTCCATGTGGTCGTTCAGCTCTCTCTCTCCGCCGTTGCGACGCTCTCTTTCGGTTGCCTCTCCACCTGGCTCCGCCACTTGGGATTGAGCCGATTTCTGTTCCTGGATAAGCTCTGTGAATCCAGCCACAAGGCTCGCGATGAATACTCCAAGCAATTAAAGGTCCGTTTCCTTTCTTTTTTTCCTCACCATTTCCAATTTTCTCTCAACATTTTTTTTTTTTATATAAAAAAAATGTGAAAGTTAAAAATACTATTAAGAATCACAACCTTGTAGAATGGTATGATAGTGTGACCTCATACCAATGAAGATATATTCGTACGCCATAGAGCCTCAATTAGCCCGTGTAGGACTCCCTCCCAACAATCGTAGAATAGTCTCTCCTTAATCGAGGCTCGACTTCTTTCTCTAGAGCCCTTGAACAAAATACATATATTGTTCGACATATGAATTATTTTTTATTAGCATGACTCTGATACTATATTAGAAATCACGACCCTTCACAATAGTATGATATTGTTCCGTTTGAGTGTAAGCTATTAGACTTTGTTTTGGGCTTTCTTAGGAGATGTACTCCGTGTGGAATTCCTTTCCGAGAGTTAAAATATTTGAACTTATAATTTGAAGAGAATATTTTGGAAAAAAAATATATATATATATATCTATATATATATATATAAAAAGTGGTTAATTATTTGGTTTTAAAGTTTTAAAAAGGACACTTTTAACTATTGAATTTTAATAAATGATTTTAAATATTTGCATAACTGGTTTGTTAGTTGTCCAATCACTAATATATAATATTAAATTAATATATTTTTCCAATTAATAAAACAAGTCAAGTGTTTCAAGATTAAATAAACCGATGAATTTTTGCACTCTGACTCAATAATATTTTAAAATTTTTAAAAATATCTTTGATTTTTTTAAAAAAGTTCTGTGAAATTTTTAGAAAATGTTTTTAGTATTTTTGAAGTTTTGAAAAAGGGAAAAGGTATTTATAATTTTTTTTTGAAAGTTTAAAGATATTTTTGAAAATTTGAAAGTTTAAAGTATTTTTGTTTAGAAAAATTATAAAATTAAATGGTTTTTTTTAGAAAAAAATTAATCAGAAACAAACAAAAAAAAAAAAACATTTAATTTTTAATCAATTTAATACTTTTAAATTTGTAAAAAAAAGATAAGCTCTAAATTCTAATATATAATAATTAAGTCTTTATATTCTAGAATAAATTAAATTATTACAAATTTAAAATATAAAAATGTGTTACAAGTTAGTGTTACTTGTATCAAAACAATTTATAAACCTAGATGTTAAAATAGTTTTTGTTTTGTTTATAATAGGTTCATTCAATTTAGATTTCACCTAACATTCGTTGTAGAAATCATTAGTTAAAAAAATAAACCTAAATTTCTTAAATTATAAAAAATATCTTAAACTTTAAAAAGTTTTAAAAATATAATTTTACATTATAAAAACAATAAAAAAAAACACCTTATTGTTAAGTTTTTTTTATGAAAAAAATTCATAGACTAACCTAATACTTTTTATTATTAAAATAACTTTAGTGTACAAATCATTTTTAGGGTATCCTAGAAATAAATGTAGTTCTTTATTACGATGGATGAGGAGTGAAAGAGACGGTGTAAGTTTTCTTGATATTTTATTATTATTTTTTAAATTACAAGCCAGGGTTATGGCATAGGTTTTAGGTTTTTGGAGCTTATTTGATCAAATTATTGTTACGATAGGAAGTGCGAGTGAATAAGTTTGACTTAGCTAGAGAAGTTATTAACTTGATCAATTTTAGGATAATTGTCGTTAGTTACTAATTTTGAGTAAGATTAAGAACATTTTTAGTATTTTGTTGAGGAGAATGATTAGTAGTTGCTAACGTAATAAAATTTAGAAAATCTATTAGTATTTTTTTCCCTATAAATAGTGTTCAGATGTATGTTTTATTTGCAACAATAAAGAGAATTGAAACTCATGGTGCTTAAGGTTCTTGTGTTCCAAAGGTTCTTGTGCTCCAAAAAACTCTCATCTCAAGTTGTTCTTTCTACTTTATTTATTTGTTTCAGCATATTTTGATCATGGTTCAAAACCAATATTTGGTATCAGAGTCACCGGAGGAGATATGATGATGATAAAAATCGGAAAGGAGGGGAGTGTAATGCTCAAATATTCATTACTCAATAAGAGTAACTACATAGCATGATTGATAAAGATGCGTGTTAACTTACGATAAAAGGCGTGTGGGACACCATCGAGCATGGTGACAACATTTTTGGAGCGTAAGGATAGGATGACTCTTACTGTCATCTACCAACCAGTTTCGGAGGACGTACTTCTCATGTTGGCAGAGAAGGACTCGACAAAAGGCAATGTGGGAGTCGCTACAAACAATGCATGTGGGTGTGAAACGTGTCAAGGAAGCAAATGTGCCGATCTTGAAGAGTGAGTTCAAGACTATCCGCATGAAGGACGGTGAGTCAATAGATGACATTGCCATGAAGTTGATGACCATCGCCAGAGACATCCATTTGCTAGGTGACAAGGTGAAGGAGATCTTCCTCGTTAAGAAGTTCCTTCGAGATGTACCTCCTAAGATTCATGCAGATTGTTACCTCCATTGAGCAGTTTGGCGACCTTAAGAACATGTTGGTTGAGGAGGTCGATAGTCGTCTTAAAGTCCATGAGCAGAGACTTCGTGGCTACGACGAAAAAGAGGAGAAGAAGAATCTGTTTTTGACACATGAGGAGTGGTTTCATGGACGAAAAGGAAATATGGAGCTCATTCTTCCTTTTCAGGTACAAAAGAATATAGTGGCCACAACAAGGAAAGTAGACGTTGTGGGTATGGCCGTAGACGTGATGGTAGAGGGGGTCGTGACAATATCTTACAAACCCATGAAAATGCCAACCCCTAAAAGAACAAGAGTATGGTTAGGTTTATGCTGGTAGAAAATACTGGCATTATGCGGTAGAGTGCTACAACAAGTTGCATAATGAGAGACAAACCTCATATTCATGGATAATGAAGAGCCCGCACTGATGTTGGCCGCGAAAATACCCAACCTGTGGTGCTCAATGAAGAGAAGGTTATGGCGAATCTCCTCATAGATGGAGAAGACCAAGTGGTGACAAAGATGTGGTACCTAGACAATGGAGCGAACAATCACATGATGAAAGCTTGAACAAAGTTCTATGAACATGACGAGAAGTTCATTGGAAACGTGAAGTTTTGCGACAGATCCATTGTACCGATCTAAGACAAAGAATCCATCTTGTTCCAGTGTAAGAATAGCGATCAATGTCTATTGACCAATGTATATTACATCCTGAGTTTGAAGAGCAATATAATTAGTCTTGGTCAAATGATAGAAGAAGGTAGCAAAATGGAGTTAATCGGCTTGTTCCTCAAGATATTTGACAGAAACAGAACCTTGTTGACGAAGGTAAACAGAACCTTGTTGACGAAGGTAAACAGAACCTTGTTGACGAAGGTAAACAGAACCTTGTTGATGAAGGTAAACGGTAGCAAAACAACATGATACTAATTTACGACCACAAAATCTTCAGTATCCATTGGTGTTAGTGGTCGAAAAAAGAAGTGTGATTTAATAAGCTTGACTTAGCAAAAGAAGTTATTAACCTAGAACAATTTGAGGATAGTTGTTTAGAAGTTATGGGCTTGAATAGGTTGAGAGAAATTGTTAGTCTTTCAAGGAGGAATATTTGTTACTAGTGGCTTAAATTGAGGAGAAAGTTTAGAATTCAGTAGAAAGTTTAGGAGATCGGTTGTGCTTTCTCTACTATAAATACTAATGAGATGTATGCTATTTTAACAATAACAAAGATGTATGCTATTTTAACAATAACAAAGATGTATGCTATTTTAACAATAACAAAGATGTATGCTATTTTAACAATAACAAAGATGTATGCTATTTTAACAATAACAAAGATGTATGCTATTTTAACAATAACAAAGATGTATGCTATTTTAACAATAACAAAGATGTATGCTATTTTAACAATAACAAAGATGTATGCTATTTTAACAATAACAAAGATGTATGCTATTTTAACAATAACAAAGATGTATGCTATTTTAACAATAACAAAGATGTATGCTATTTTAACAATAACAAAGATGTATGCTATTTTAACAATAACAAAGATGTATGCTATTTTAACAATAACAAAGATGTATGCTATTTTAACAATAACAAAGATGTATGCTATTTTAACAATAACAAAGATGTATGCTATTTTAACAATAACAAAGATGTATGCTATTTTAACAATAACAAAGATGTATGCTATTTTAACAATAACAAAGATGTATGCTATTTTAACAATAACAAAGATGTATGCTATTTTAACAATAACAAAGATGTATGCTATTTTAACAATAACAAAGATGTATGCTATTTTAACAATAACAAAGATGTATGCTATTTTAACAATAACAAAGATGTATGCTATTTTAACAATAACAAAGATGTATGCTATTTTAACAATAACAAAGATGTATGCTATTTTAACAATAACAAAGATGTATGCTATTTTAACAATAACAAACAAAGAGAATTGAAAAGCATAAGTGCTTAAGGTTTCTTTGTTCCAAAAGCTCTCTCCCCTCGAGTTGATCTTCTGCTTTAGTTATTTGTTTCAACATATCTCGATCGTGGACCATTTTTAAAATTTGGTATTAGAGTTCCTAGGATGCCTAAACAAATGTCGTCACCATACAAAGTCACCAAAGGAGAAGTAACAACGATAAAGAGTGGAAAGGAGGGGAGTGTAACACTCCAGTACCTGTTACTCACAAAGAGTAACTACGCAGCATGGTCGATAACGATAAGTGTTAACTTACAGGCACAAGGCGTGTGGGACGTCGTTTAACATGGTGACATTGAGGAGCGTAAAGACAGGATGACTCTTGCCGCCATCTACCAAGCAGTCTCGGAGGACGTTCTTCTCATGTTGGCAAAGAAGGGCTCGACAAAGGCAGCGTGGGAGACGTTGCAAACAATGCATGTGGGTGTGGAATGTGTCAAGGAAGCAAAGGTGCAGACCTTAAGGAGTGAATTCGAGGCTATCCTATGAAGAACGGTGAGTCAATAGACGACTTTTTCATGAAGTTGACGATGATTGTTAGTGACATCCATTCATTAGGCGATGTGATGGAGGAGATCTCTGTAGTCAAGAAGTTCTTTCGAGCTGTCCCCCTAAGATTCATGTAGATTGTTACCTCCATCGAGCAGTTTGACGACCTCAAGAACATGCCAGTTGAGGAGGTCGTTGGTCGTCTTAAGATCCATGAGGAGAGACTTTGTGGCTACGAAGATAAAGAGGAGGAGAAATACCTTTTACTCACACATGAGGAGTGGCTCACACGGACAAAAAAGAAAGATGCAGATGACTCTTCTTTTTCAGGTACAAGCAAACGTGGCAACCATAACAAAGAAAAAAGAGGTTGTGGACGTGGTGATAGAGGAGGTCGTGACAATACCTCACAAACCCATGAAAATGCCGACCCTCGAAAGGACAAGAGTATGATCAAGTGTTACTCTTGTGGAAAATATGGGCATTATGCGGCAGAGTGCTGCAATAAGGAGCGCAATGAGGAAGCAAACCTCACATTCTCGGATGATGAAGAGCTCACACAAATGTTGTTCAAGAAAATGCCCAACCTGTTGATTCTCAATGAAGAGAAGGTTATGGCAAACCCCTTCATAGATTGAGAAGACCAAGTGGAGACCAACATGTGGCACTTAGACAACGGAGTGAGCAACCATATGACCGGAGTTCCAGCAAAGTTAAAAGAACTTGATGAGAAGTTTATTAGAAACATGAAGCTTTGCAATGGATCAATTGTACTGATCCAAGGAAAAGGATCTATCTTATTTCAGTGTAAGAACGACGATGAACATCTATTGGCCAGTGTATTACATCTTGAGTTTGAAGAGCAATATTATTGGACTTCGTCAAATGACAGAAGAAGGTAGCAGAGTGGAGATAGTCGATCCGTTCCTCAAGATATACGACCGAAACGGAGCGTTGTTGATGAAGGTAAAGTACTATTGAAAAATTATCAATATCTTCTAAAAGTATCTATTGACATTAAAATAAATCCAAGAAACAATTAGAGGCTGCTTCAATCAACGGAGTGCATCCTACAAGTCGATGTGTTTCATTAGACTTATCATCTCAATCAAAGAGGCCTAGAGGAAGACCATCAGGGTGTAAGAGAAATGAGACTTCAAACTTGTCTCTCAACCAAAGAAACCTAGAGACATGCCTAAAAAGAAGTTGAAACATGAAGGAGTATGTTACAAGATTTTTCTACTTCAAACTTGTCTCTCAACCAAAGAAACCTAGAGACATGCCTAAAAAGAAGTTGAAACATAGAGGAGTACGTTACAAGATTTTTCTACATGTAAGCCTGATAATAAATTCTTTGCACATAAGAAAGGAGAGGAAGAAATTGTATGTTGTAAAATTAAAATTTCTTTTGAAGATGATAGAATTGACTAGGGACCAAGTAAAGTTGAAACTAGAGAGAGACGTGCAAACATTCTCACCAAGAGCCTACCAAGGGTTAAAGTTGCAAACATGCGGGAATTGCTGGGAGTGAATCTCGATCAAAGTCAAACTTACTGAGGAGAATGTGAGTGAGTACGGGAATTGCTGGGAGTGAATCTCGATCAAAGTCAAACTTACTGAGGAGAATGTGAGTGAGTAAGGTTGACTTAGCAAAAGAAGTTATTAACCTAGATCAATTTTAGGATAATTGTTTAGAAGTTATTACTTTACTATATTTAGGGAAATTGTTAGTAGTAGATTTGGTAGTATTGCTTGACGAGAAAGTTTAGGAACTTGAAGAGAAAGCTTAGGAGATCGGTGGTGCTTTCACCACTATAAATACTGATAAGATGTATGCTATTTTCACAACAAAGAGAATTGAAAAGCACAAGTGCTTAAGGTTTCTTTGTTCCAAAAGCTCTTTTCGCTCAAGTTGTTCTTCTTCTTCAATTATTTGTTTCGACATATTTCGATCGTGGGTCGTTTCCAACTAGAAGAAACTAGTGGATTGGGGGAAGAGGAGTACGTTACAAAAAGTTTTTACATGTAAGCTTGATGAAGAGTGGAAGAAATTGCATGGTGCAAAATTAAAAAGATTGGACCAGAGATCTAGTAAAGTTGACAGATCTAGTAAAGTTGACACTAGAAAGCAACGTGTAGACATTCTCACTAAGACTTTAAAAATTTACAGACATGCGAGAGTTTCACGTAGTGAAGAATCTTGAGAAAAAGTAAAGCTTACGAAAAAAAATGTAAGTCAAAAGCATGACTTAGCAAAATAAGTTAATAATGTGGAGTAATTTTAGGATAATTATCGGTAGCTATTAAGTTGGGCAAATTTAGGAAAATTGTTAGTATTTTGTTTAGGAAAATTTTTAATAGTTGCTAACTTGTAGGAAAAGTTAAAGAAATTTATGAGTGTTTTCTCCCGATAAATAGTTTTAGATGTATGTTTTATTCACCCCAGCATAAACAATTGAAAAACATATCGCGTAAGGTTATTGTTAAGGATATTTAATATCTTGTTATTTTATTATAAGGTAAATATTCAGATATTTGTCCTTGTTTAGAGTAGGTAGTTTTCCATTTATTGTTATTTCCATTTATTATTCTTTCCCTAACATTGTAATTTATTTGATTATAAAAAGATAACTTTCACATCATTTATGTCGGGTGGATTAAGCAAACATTGTATGAGAGCCCTTCTAGTTTAACTACTCTCGTCCTTAATTTTCAATGGCTTCTTAATCCCCTACTCATCTTCTTCTCCACCACCCCTACTGGATTTGACGTAGCAGGAGCCGTCTCCATGGCTGCTGCTCTTTTGACCTCCAAATCACCCTTCGTCATACTCTGTACATACAACCTCACCTTCTCCAACACAATCGGTTTCCCCTTAGCTAAGATAACCTCTCTCATTTTCTTCTCAATCAACCCTTCATCCTTCACAGAAACTCTAATCTCAGGATCCTCATCAGTATTCTCTTCGGAAATACGCGGAATCTCTATAAACCCATCGACCTTTTGCAGAGATTTACCTTTGGAACCTGGGCGCCGCACTGGCCTCTTCGCCAACTAAGTCGCCGCCACCCTTCTCGCCAAAATTGGCTCCTTTGCTCACTATGGCGACTCTTCCGACTTCAACATTGTCTTTGTCCCTTGCTCTAGGTTTCCCCTTCTACTTCTTGGGTTAAGACATATTCTCACTAGAGCCAAGGCAGTATCGTCCCTCTTCATGGGTTAGACATATTCTCTTAATATTTTTTACTATAAATAGATAATTTTCACCGACAACTCAATTTGCTCGGTAAACTACTCGGGGCTCCCCATGGTTTAGTAAGAGGGGAGATTTGCTCTGAATCCGGGGGCGAATTCCCTGATTTTACTGTGTTTGAGGGTGAAGAAGAGAACCAATGAGACTTGAACGAAGAGAAGAGGATTGAATGAATTTCCGGAGTAAGTAGCTCGACAGATTTAATCTACCGTCTTTATTTACAGTGAAAGAATAAATAGGTGTAGGTCAGGTAATATCGGTTCCGGTTCCGGTTTGAGGAGTTCGGGAGTGATTGAAGTCTGTTTGTGAACAGTCAGTTGGTGTACTCACAAGTAAGTAGGTTTTGTTCATTTCATGATCATATCTTGGCATATGAAACAAATAGTCTTTCCACTCGCGAGAAAGAATTCGAGTTCATTCTCATATAACGATCAAGTCTTCACCTCAAACCCCTCCCCGCACGCATCTTTGTGGATGGACTCCGACGAGCTGGATTAATACGGCACCAATGATGATATGGATTTTCTCATACATGAGGAGGGTGCGGTAGATTAAGCAAACATTCTCAATTCTCTTACTCAAGTTGTTCTTTTTGCTTCATTTATTTATTTCGGCATATTTCGATTTACATACATGTAGATTATGTTTGTATTTGGCATTTGTAAATTGTTTTATGAATGCAATTGCAGAGATCAATGGAGCTGATCTCCTTCTTCTTGCTGCCATGTTTCATGGCCGAAGCAGCCTACAAAATCTGGTGGTACGTCTCAGCAGCCAACGAAATACCATACTACGGCAACATGTACCTTAGTTACATCACCTCCTGCACCTTAGAGCTCTTCTCATGGCTTTACAGAACTTCCATCTTCTTCTTCGTCTGTATTCTCTTCCGCCTTGTCTGCCGCCTCCAAATGATCCGACTCGAAGACTTCGTTTCCGTCTTCCATCGCGAAAGCGACGTCGGCACCATCTTGATGCAGCATTTGGGCCTCAGAAGAACCTTGACCACCATCAGCCATCGCTTCAGAGTGTTCATGTTCTTGTCTTTGATTTTGGTCACTGCCAGTCAGTTCATCTCTCTTTTGATGACTACTAGATCACATGCCCTTGCTAACCTCTCAAAAACTGGACAACTTGCGGTAATCAAATTCCTTAACTCATCTCTTTCTCTTCTATGTTGGTTAAAAATCTATGAGTTTTGAGTATGCAGTTATGTTCCATAAGCCTAGTGACAGGCTTGTTCATATGCCTCCGTAGTGCTGCAAAGATCACTCACAAAGCACAGTCCATCACTTGCCTTGCTGCCAAGTGGCACGTATCGGCTGCTATAAACACGTTCGATGACCTCGACAATGAGACTCCGACAGCATCTGTGATTGCGGCGTTTGAATTCAACTCCGATGATGATGAAGAAGACGACGAGGACGACGAGGATGATATGAAATTGATGCCGGTTTTTGCTCATACAATCTCATTCCAAAAGAGGCAGGCATTAGGTATGTAAAAACATGCATGAACTTAAATGTTATGAATGGAGGGTAAGGTTCCGAGGAGCCGGATGACTATTTATAGTAAAGGATTTAGTAGAGATATATAGGGTAGATATTCTATAAACATGTATATAGTATCCATTTAGTAAAGATTTGGTACATTATATTTATAAGGTGATTAAATATGCTAAACTTATATTTAGTAAATTAAAACCATATATATACCCGATTAGACAGCGCTATCAAAATATACTTTCTTCATCCACTGTATTCTTTCGGTGTACATATCTGAAGTTATCAATAAAACTTTTGGCTAATATTCCTCTTTGAATTTTCTCTCTCCTATTCTTTGTGTTCATCTTGTTCGAGTGTGTGCGTTGTTGTGCGATCCTAACATGTATTTGTTTCTGTGTTGTAGTGACATATTTGAAGAATAACAAAGGAGGAATTACAGTGTATGGATTCGTGGTGGATCGAACATGGCTGAAATCCGTTTTCGCTATTGAACTTGCACTTATGCTGTGGCTACTCAATAAGACTGTTGGTATTTCTTGAAGGTTTTGCTGCTATACAATCTTATGAACCAAAGAATTTCATTACAAACCGAAAGTTCATCTCTTGTAAGTGAATAAGTCTATTATAAAAAAGTTTATTCATGAGATGGTTCTTAATTTAGTTTATGTTTCTAATACCAATACACAAAAACATGTTTTGATACGATAAAATGACACATGCAGGTAACTAAGTAGATGAACACATACATTATAAAAAATACGATCTAGACTTCATCTGAAAAGGTTAAAGTAGTATGGATGAGTATAAAAATATTAAGTAACTTGCTTATAGTTCTTAGTTCATTCTCAAGTCTTATGTTGATGTTTGGTTGATTCGTCTATATGGTGTTTTATTCATAGTTGAGAGTTTGTTTCTAAATTACAGACTCTTCTTAAGTTATACCCTAAGTATATACCGTCAGTTAGGTGCAGAGGTCATAAGTTCTCTTTTCTTAGCTTTGTTTGGGCCATCAATTCTCATGGTTTGTTCTTGGGGTTCTAAGTTCTAAGGTATCTTGGTTAGAGGTACTACTAATCCCTTTCATCATTGTCGTCATCGTCGGCGTCGTCATTGTCATCATCATCATAGACCTATAGCTAGTAGGTCCTCGAGGTGTGACCCTGACATTGGTTTCAACTCATAGTTCTTAAGTCTTATGTTGATGTTTGTTGATATTTGGTTGATTTGTCCATAGTGTATTTTATTCATAGTTAAGAGTTTTGTTTCTAAATTACAGGCTCTTCTGAGGCAATACCCTAAGTATACACCGTTTATGTAAGCTTAACTTAGGGTCAGGTGCAGAGATCATAAGTTCTCTTTTCTTAGCTCTGTCTGGGCCATCAATTCTCATGGTTTATTCTCGAGTTTCTAAGTTCTAAGGTATCTTGGTTAGAGGTTCTACTAGTCCCTTTCACCATCGCCGTCGTCATTATCATCATTATTATAGACCTATAGCTAGTAGGTACCCGAGGTGTAACCCAGATATTGGTTTCAACTCATAGTTCTCATTATATCGTTATGAACACTATTCTTAAATTCTCTAATAGGGGTTAGTTGACATCTCCCTAGTTGCCATAATATAAATATCATAAAGGATGTTGCGACCTTAGTCTAACTCATATCTACTTATGTGGTCCCTTGCTCTCATTTGAACAATATCATGATTAAAGAGTGGTTGGAGATCCCCTCACCGCACCCACAAAGTATTTATAAAGTTCTGACCGGGTTCATGCATTTTGAGGGCTCTTAGTTCTACAACCTGTATAAAAATGCTACTTTGAACCCATTCCACGATAGGTTTACCAAAAGAAAATTAACTGAAAAAACCTCTAATAGTCCATACATTAACCAGTTATAAAATGTTATTCGAATTTTTGGTAATCGAATTGAGTTCACAATTAGAAGTTAGTTGGCGAACCTCTAATTGTTCTCGTAAAACAACATAAAAATCTTCATGCATGGACATATCATTCTATGAAATATAATATAGTAACGTAGACATGAATGTCTACTCATGGTTTCCATTTTCAGTTTGTTTTGTCTTCTTCTAAATTATTTAAATTACATGCTTATTAATAAATACTTCCAAAATTCCTTCCAAAAGTCCTAAAGTGCTATTTCTTTAAATATTAGGATATAATATTTTATTTAAATTTTATTTAATATTATAAGATATCTCCCTCTATAACTATTTTGAATCTCATTTGAATCCCATCTAAATTTTAAATATATATATATATATATATATATATATATATATTTTTTTTTTTTTGTTTAATTCTAATATATATTAATTCTTTTTAATATTTAATGTATCAAATACAATAAATATAATTTTTTTCTTTTATATTTAATGCATCTAATATATTAAATTTTAGCGGAACACCTTAAATTAAATATTTTTCTCTAGTTATATTTCATATATCTAATCTATTAAATACAAATTAGACCACTTCAAATTATATATATATTTCTCTCTCTATATATAAAACATATTAAATATTAATTTATAAATTAAAAATAGTTTTTATCTTTCATATTTAATATAATAAATATTATTTAAAAATTTCAAATTTTCTCTCGACTAAATTGAAAAGCCTAATGTTAGGCTGAGCTACCAAGGATCCTTTTGAGCCTATAGATTATTAGCTACAATAATAATAAATTAATTAATCAATTTCTATTTTTAACCATGGGTCACTCAACTCTAGATTTACGGTTTGCACTTTAGTGTATTGTAGGATATATTAGGTCCATTGATATAATCGTTGTAACCAAGTCGAACATTCACAAATTGTTCGTAATTACAATTGGGTGAAAAGTCCATTTTACGCCTACTATTACAATTTTCACTTTTAAGTACCATTGATTATCTAATAAATAATTTGTTTATGATTCAATCAGAAAAGTCACGCCTCGTGGGCCAGTAAGAAAGTGGGGCACATTGTTCAAGTCTCAAAATTTGCAGCAAATGGAACTACTCATCTACTTATTTTATATGAAAAAAAGTGAACTCTATCTCATGAAATTATATTCTTAGCTCCCTAATTGGTCAAGTACCTAAGATGGTAGGCATATTGAGTTCGTAACGACCCTAGATTTCTAATAACCTAAGGTCGCTACCATCTTCATAACATCATCTCTTATGTAGAAATAAACATTGAAAACATCATCGTAAAACATTGCCATGGACTTACATGTTTCAAAAAGTCTTTATAAGCGGCATACAAAATATTAAATAAAATAAATAAATATTAAAATTGAAAAACGAACCATACTAACCTATGGTGTGAGAAATTAAATACAACTATCCTATGCACATGTCATGGTCTTTATTTGCAATGTCGTCACTAGCCGTATAGGGGTGTCTTGCCTTTACCTAAAATGGAAGTAACACACGGCTTGAGTATTTAAAGAAATACTCAATAAATGGCCCCACTATTGGGGTCATGAAATGCAAAACACATCAACTTATGACTAGGGACCTATCGTTAAAACCATCATAGAGGAGGCTTCCAGTCTGGACAAAATTAGATGTGTAGTACTTTCCTACACACGACCCATACGTGCGAGCGTGAGTCCTTAGGCAGTCCGCACCCTCTCAATCCATCATAGTCGAACTAGTTGTCCATAGCTGGACTTTCAGAAGTTAGCAAACCCTCAAATACCATGCATGACATGATGATGGTGATCATCATCATACTGTACACGTCCATACTTATCATTATAAATGGGAAGTAACTCGATGTATATGATGTTGAGGATTGTTGGGAGGGAATCCCACATTGACTAATTTAGGGAGTGATCCTGAGTTTATAAGTAAGGAATATATCTCCATTGGTATGAGGTCTTTGGCGGAAGCCCAAAGCAAAGTCATGAGAGCTTAGGCTCAAATTGGACAATATCATACCATTGTATCGAACAAATGGGGTAGTTTGTTCGAAGGCTCTAAAGGAGTCAATCCTCGATTAAGAGAAGGCTGTTCGAGAACTTCATAGGCCTCAAGGAAGACTCTATGATGTACTTTATTCGAGGGGAGGATTGTTGAGGGATTCCGAGAGAATTGTTGAGGGTTGTTGGGAGGGAATCCCACTTGGTTAATAGCTTCATAGGCCTCCAGGAAGACTCTATGATATACTTTGTTCGAGGGGAGGATTGTTGAGGGATTCCGAGAGAATTGTTGAGGGTTGTTGGGAGGGAATCCCACTTGGTTAATTTAGGAAATGATCATGGGTTTATAAATGGGTTTATAAGTACAGAATGCATCTCCATTATTGGTACGAGCACCTTGGTTAATTTAGGAAATGTCAATTTCAGCCATTGGACTTATAGTGACCTTAATTACCTCCAACAATGTCAATTTCAGCTATTGGAAGGGTCGGAAACATAGAAATTGATGTGGAAGTTTGTAATTTGAGCCGAATAAATCATTTTTCAGTCGTTAGAGCGGCACGAGTCAGAGGTGAGCTGAGTCAAGCCGACTGAGCCAAAGGGGTCGGTGGTTGCAAGGCAAGGGGAGGAGCTGATGCATGCGCGGGTCGCGTTATGGGTTAAGGCACGGACTTCGTGTCAGCTACAAGGGTGCACAGGTTGCAAAACTAGATCGTGGTGGGTGTCTGCTGTGTTTGGTTTTCGTGCCGCGACTATAACGCTACTAGGTTGCATGGAAGGATGGGTCGTGGGTCAGTGGGGTACTGGGCTGCTGTAGTGGGGTTGCGCATGGGTCGAGTGGGTTTCGGTCTGTGTCTGCTAAATCGAACTAAGCATTGGGTTGCAGATAGGTATTTTTTCGTCCGCCGTCAACTTCTCTGTGCATTTTTTACGCTCTTAGATTACAATGACACGTTGTCTAGCGTAGTGGAGTTGGGGTAGTTTCAAAGGAGAAGGCGGGAGATCAGGTCGTGGGCAATTTGGTTTACCCTCACCACCATTCCAAACCAGGGTTGATTCAATTTTTTTCTTTGCTACTACAAAAGTCGTTCTTACTAATGACATATCACTAATAACTTGTAAGACGTCCCTAATTTTTCTTCAATAATTAATCACATCACCAGCATAACATATGCAAAAACTTCAAATAAAACATTTTCAAATAAAGTCATGCATTTACCTAATTAATTTAAATCAAGAAACCAGAGATAACATAGTCTTTGAACGTGAAATATAAAAATACCACCTATCAACTACTAAAATGAGAACCAATACATACTACTGACCTATCTTGATTTCTGTGGCCATTCCAATATTCACCATCATCTGTGTAGGGCGCTTTACAAACTTGAAAAATATAAATATAAGGGTAGCATGTAGCTTGATTATTTTAAGAAATACTCACTAAATTACCCCACTTGTTTGGTTAGTAATGCAAATACATACATATAATGATGGGACCTATCTTTTAAAACCGTAACATGACTTTTGACTCTTTCCAGTTTCAAGCAGGGTTGGATGTGTGGTATTTCCGCACACATAGCAAACACACGTGCACATAGACCCACTAGATGGGCTCATATACATACCATATGAGCCTGATTTGGTTGGGCATAACGCGTTAATGTGTCACTAGATACCACAAAAAAGGAAAGACTCGCATGATATCGTGACGAACATAAATATCAAAGGTACGCGTCCGTACTAACATAACATAACAAGGAAGTATCCCAATGCACATGACACACATACATGCATGAGGTCCCCATGATTTACATTCATAACATAACATTAACATAATTTCCTTTCTACTTTCATCCACGACTGATTTACATTCATAACGTAACATTAACATCCTTTCCTTTCTACTTTCATCCACGACTAATTTACATTCATAACATAACATTAACATCATTTCCTTTCTATTTTCATCGACGACATAGTACATATATGCATCATGTATACATGACAGTTATCACATAACCCATCACATATGATATTTACATGGCAAGAAATAACATGACTTACATAGTATTTCATTTCATTCACAACACGGCGTAATGCATATCATATGCATACATATCATAGCATCATATGACATAACATAGAACACATACACATAAGATAAATAATATGGTGCATGCAAGGGCCACGAGGCATGCACCATCATACATCATTCAATTATCTAACTCCAACGGGAAGATCACTTACTTGGTTGGCATTGGCCGAAGTCCCTAACTATTTAATAGCGGCTTCAAAACTATGCTGCAACATTTAACTTCAGTATTTCAATCCATGTCACATTCTTAGGATATATCAATAACTTAGTCTAACCAAACATAGTGATTACTTCCAATATAAATCCTAAAACTATCTAAAGTTGACTAAACAAGAGTTTTACTAACCTCAATTGCCCTTAATAAGATAAAAAATGGCTTCAGGAGGTTCGAAAATTGTAGGGCACGGACGATGCAACTTTGGCTGACTCGATGGTGTAAAAAGACAGGTAAGTTTTTTGCAAAATAAAACAAGAAGAATTTAAAACATGATATACAATTTATTTATATTACATCAAAGTAGAGTTCACACATGAGTAGTTAAACCACAAACTAATAGTTAAAATAAAAAATAAGAAACAAATACAAAATATTTAAAACAAAAGGGTTAAGGACAATGGGTGAGGCTGGTCTATGACACCTAATCTAAAGTCCGTTCTTGATCTCGACTAGCTCCTTATTTACCTCAAAAACATGGAAAACATGGAGTGAGGACAAAAACTTAGTATGTAGCCTACTTGTACCTTAGTGTGCTAGGGTACCACACTTCTTCTTGTCTTATTTTGATTCTTGTTGTAAGTACTTAGGCCCTTTAATTTTATTTTTGACTCGTGAGTTTTATCATGATCTATCATGAGAACCTTGGTCGGCCTAATTTTATTTTTGACTCGTGAGTTTTATCATGATCTATCATGAGAACCTTGGTCTTTAGATTCTAAGGCCTGATATCTCTAAGGGCCTCACTACTGTGGTTTTGGTTCTTGTCTTAAGAGCTCAGATCTTGATCCCTGTTTTAGTCCTTGATCGTTGTCTTGTTCTTGGTTACTATATCTGTTCTTGTTATATTATTCCTTTGTTCTCCAAGACACTACCTATGCTCAAGGCTTCTTAAGTTTCAATTAGTGTAGTCTAAAAACCTACCTCCAAGGCTTCTTTCGTTCCAAGTGATGTAGTCTGATCTCACGTTCAGTGCTTCATGCGTTCCCTGCGATACAACCTAGATACCTATGCTCAAAGCTTCATACATTTAAAGTAGCATAGTTCGAATACCTACGCTTAAGGCTTCATACATTCAAAGTAGAATAGTCTGAAAACCTACCTTCAAGGCTTCTTATGTTTCAAACGATGTAGTACGAGTCATGAACATGTTGTTCCATGGGAGGTCTAGTAGTTTTTGGAGTTTTCTCTGTTTGGGGCCTTGATTCTTTATTCTTGAGTAATACCTAGCATTCTTCTTATCTTAATAGATGTGGAGCTTGCGCGTCATTATTCTCGGTTCTTATTCTATAATTCTCAGGGTTCTTAATTTTGGTAGCTCAAGTCATAACATGCATTCTTAAGTTCCACATAACTTACAATAATATGCCTGAGTCATTCGTAGTGTATTCTTTAGAAGATTCTAGAAAAGTCTTGGATCTTGAATAAGAGTTGAGGTGCGTTTCCTAGGTCTTAACTTGATTTAGTTTTAAACTTGAACTGATCTAACTTAAAATCTTGAATATATCTTTATGTCGTTAGAAATGGGCCTCATAAAAAGTCACTTAGATGTTTAGACCTTGAAATACCTTAAAAGGTCCTAGGGGCAATTTAGTCATTTTACCCATTAATTCTTGGTTTAACTTCTAAACGTGTTCCAATAGCTTTCAAACTTTACGACGCATTATAAAATAAGGTCTACTAAAAAGTTCAATAGTACTTGGACGTTATTTAGATCATGAACCGAAGATAAGTTACCTTAAGGGCATTATAGTCCTTTTATTCTGTTACTTGGTTTAGCTACTCAACTTTCTAATTATTACCAAATTTCATATATAATCTTTAACCTGCTATAAACTCAAAATTAAAATTTCATGCGCAGCCGTTCATTTAGCTAATCATTTTAACGTTACTTAAATAATCGATTAGTTCAAGATCTTAACTCTCGGTTTTAAAGCAAAGCTATCTGCAAATAAATATTTTTTGCTCTCAAACATGATGTTATGATGTTCATCAATGATTTCCAAAAATTAAACACCAAATGCAAATGCTACCATTGAAAAATCTTTTATTTTATAATAAAGTCAGATTTATTTGCTTTTTTGGATAGATTTTTGAAGATAGAAATTAACATGTTCTTAAATATTTTTTTGGTCGCAAACATGATGATGTTATGATGTTCTTCAATGATTTCCAAAAATTAAACACAGAATGCAAATGTACATTGACAAATCTTTTATTTCATAGGAAGCTCAGATTCATTTTCTCTTTTTGATACATTTTTGAAGATAGACATAGATTGTTTGACAATCCATCAGTAATTAATTTTAAGATAACGTCGTATACATTCTCAAATGTTATCGATTTCATTTCCAGTTAAATGTAAGGTAAACGAAGATATTTGAATATTAGAGTAATCTTAGGTTTATATCAAATAGATTTTGTCTTGGTTCCGAACTTTTATTGTTATGTTTTTGACTTCAAGAAATATTAATTAATGATCGCATAGTTTTTATGCTTAAATAGATTGAATTAATAGTCTTCTGGTGATGTTCTTTCGTCACACGGCCCGCTCCAGCCTTTTGGGCTTTTAAATCAAAGTTTTTTTTTTTTTTTGCTTGCAAACATGTTCTCGAATGATTTCCAAAAATTTTGCAGTGAATGCAAATGCTACCATTGAAAAATATTGTATAATTCATTTGCTCTTTTTAGAGGCACTTGAAGATAAAAAGTGATATTTTAATAGATATTGACAATTTGTAACGTGTATCTTTTCAAATTTTATCAATTTTATTGATGGTTACGAGGAATGTAATGTAACAAAGATATTTGAATATCAAATTAATCTTAGGTTCATATCGAGTAGATTTGTCTCTGTTCCAAACTTTTATTGTTATGCTTTGGTAACATTAATTAATGATTCTATCGAACTGTTCTTTGGATGCTTAAATAGATTACATTAATATTATCTTTCGGCGAGGTTCTTCTGTCACACTCGTCCATGCCGTGCTTTCAAATCAAGGCTCTTATTTTTTTGTTTACTCGCAAACATGTTTTTCAATTATTTCTGAAAATTTGGCACTAAAGGCCGATGCTATAATTAAAAAAAATATTGTATAATAAAGTTATATTCGTTTGCTAATTGATTATAGAAATTGTTATTTTTAATAGATCTATCGACAATCCATCAACCACCGATTTTGCGATAACATTGTACATTCTCAAATGTTATCGATTTCATTATCTGTTAACAAAAAATTGTAAAGGCAAATGCTATAATTAAATTGTAAGTTATATTCATTTGCTATTGATTATAGAAATTATTATTTTTAATAGATCAATCGACAATCCATCAACTGTTGATTTTGAGATAACATTGTGTACATTTTCAAATGTTATCGATTTCATTATCTATTAACAAAAAAATGTAATTTAAATAAAGAATATCAAACTAATCTTTATGTTCACATCTCAAAAACTTTTATTACTAAATTTTGACTCCAAAACAACATTAATAAGATCATAACAATTTTTTTTTTATGCTTAAATAGATTGCATTAATTTGAATGTGTATTTAATATTATATTTTGGTGTTGTTCTTCCTGTCACATACTCATCCCACCTTTTGGACTTCCAAAGCAAAGCTATCTGCAAGCAAGTATTTTTTGGTCGCAAACATGATGTTATCATGTTTTTAAATGATTTCCAAAAATTGGACACTGAATGCAATGAAGGCTGATTTCCAGGTGAAATTGGAAAGTTAGGTCCACAAATAGAACTACACAATTCTTCCCATATTCCTTTTAAATTAATGTGATGTCCTAATCACATAGGAGGGAGGGTTTTGATAACTTCTTTAAAGATTTTTAAGGATAGAAATTGATATCGTTGATAGATCGTCTGAAAATTCATCAAGTGGTCGATTTTGAAAAAAACCTTGTGTACATTCTCAAATGTTATCGATTTGATTGCCTATTAACGATGTAATGTAAATAAAGATATTTGAATATCAAATTAATCTTAGGTTCGTATAGATTTGTTTTTGTTCAACACTTTAGACTTGCAGACAACATTAATTAATAATTATATAGAACTGTTTCTTTATGCTTAAATAGATTGTATTAATATTATCTTTTGGTGATGTTCTTCCGTCACACGCCCATCCCGGCCTTCTAGGCTTTCAAATCAAAGCTTTCTTATTTTTCCTCGGGTTCCATCACACAGCTCTTTTCGGCTTTCAAAGCAAAACTATTATGCAAGTATTTTTTTTGTATCTCTCATCATGAATGCAAATATTTGCTTAGCACGTAAGTACATTAACATTTGTTGGAAAGTATTATTTTTAATTTCATAAATTATGTAATGGTCAAATGGTTAATTTGACTTCGTCTATTGTGGGGATTAAAGGGGATCGGGATTAAATCTCGACCACAAACATCTTTTGTCGGGAGACTATAAATACCCACAATATGTTATGTGAAATTGAGATTGGTGGATGAATGAAACTGAGATCTCAAATTGAGATGTTTTCCTTAGAAATCCGAGCACCAATTTTGCAATTTCTAAGTTTCAAGCAATTCTTGTGGTAGAATTATATCTGAGCCATTCATTCAAGCCTTGATCAAGTTTGATTGTGGAATGACTCAATTTAGAACAAGGTTCCAAATCTTGCTCCCGAATCTTCGATCGTAAGAGGTAATCTAATTTTAGCCTTATCTCTTGGTTGATCCAAATTTCGTATGAGGAGGTGTTAATTACTTTGATTGAAGGGTCCTTGCTTCAACAAAAGCTTGGATCGTTGGGATGAGGATTAGGGTTGCCTTATCAATTTGGTATCAGACCGTAGGTTGATTTAAGGGTTCTTGCTTCAACAAAAGCTTGGATCGTTGGGATGAGGATTAGGGTTGCCTTATCAATTTGGTATCAGACCGTAGGTTGATTTAAGAGTTCTTGCGTCAACAAAAGCTTGGATCGTTGCGATGAGGATTAGGGTTGCCTTATCAATTTGGTATCATAGGTTGCATCATTGTGGCCGACTCTGAAATTGATTTTATCCTTAATTTCTGCTATTGTTTATCGTTTCTTTAAATCTGTCTATTTATTTGTTGCTGACATTTACACTGTTCTTTGTCTTTCCACTTTGTTGTTATTCTCCTCTTAAATATCATATTTATATTTAGATCTGGAAAGAAAAACAAAAAAAAAAAAAAAATCCCTCCTAAATATCATATTTAGATCTTGAAAGAAAAAACAAAAAAATTGTTTATCCTATTGTTCTTATATTGTATTTATAAATCCTTATCATTAGACCATTTGCACATTTATTTGAAGATCAAATAAATTTCAATTCTCATTTTTCCATTTGAAATGGTTGTGTTCAATAATTCTCATTTTTCTCTAAGCATATAAATCTGGAACTGTTGTATTTGATATTTTTCTTTCATCATTTAAACTCGAAGATAACTTCTCAATTTTCCTGAATTCTGTAAGGAGAAAGTTAGATCGTTCTCAAATCTTCACGACCATTCCCTTTGGAATTCATTTTTTTGAGTGTGCAATTATATAAAAAAATGTAACCGCCCAGATCCACCGCGAGCAGACAATTATATCAAAAAAATGTAACAGCCAAATCCATCGCTAGCGAATCTCATTTTTTCCTAAAGCATATAAATCTGGGATTGTTGTGTTCGATAATTCTCATTTTTCCCTAAAGCATATAAATCTGAAACTGTTGTGTTCGATATTTTTCTTTCATCATTTAAACTCGAAGATAACTTCTCAATTTTCCCAAATTCTGTAAGAAGGAAAGTTAGATCGTTCTCAAATCTTCACGACCATTCTATTTGGAATTCATTTTTTTCAGTGTGCAATTATATCAAAAAATGTAACAGCCCAGATCCACCGCTATCAGATATTGTCCTCTTTGGGCTTTTCCCGGAGGAATTTCCCGAATTCTATAAGAAGGAAGTGGAAAGTTAGATCGTTCTCAAATCTTCCCGACCATTCCCTTTGGAATTGCACAATTATATCAAAAAAAAAAAAAAATGTAACCGATCCACTGGTAGCAGATATTCTCCTCTTTGGGCTTTCCCTCGATAGATTTCCCGAATTCTATAGGAAGGAAAGTGTATAAAATGTAACAGATCCACGGCTAGCTGATATTGTCCTCTTACTGCTAGCCGATATTGTCTTCTTTGGGCTTTCCCTTGAGGGATTTCCTGAATTCTATAGGAATGAAGGTGGAAGGTTAGATCGTTCTCAAATCTTCACCTTTGATGGATTTCCCGAATTCTATAGGAAGGAAAATAGAAAAAGTTTAACAGATCCACCGCTAGCAGATATTGTTCTCTTTCGGCTTTCCCTTAAGGGATTTCCCAAATTCTATAGGAAAGAAGGTGGAAAGTTAGATCGTTCTCAAATCTTCACGACCATTCTCTTTGGAATTAGAGAGAGATTTCCCAAATTTTATAGGAAGGAATTTCCCAAATTTTATAGGAAGGAAGGTGGACCGCTAGGAGATATTGTCCTCTTTGGGCGTGGAAAGTTAGATCGTTCTCAAATCTTTAGGACCATTCTCTTTGGAAATAGAGAGAGATTTCTCAAATTCTATATGAAGGAAGGTGGACCGCTAGCAGATATTGTCCTCTTTGGGCTTTCCCTTGAGGGATTTCCCGAATTCAAATTCTATAGGAAGGAAGGTGGACCGCTAGGAGATATTGCCCTCTTTGGGCATGGAAAGTTAGATCGTTCTCAAATCTTCAAGACCATTCTCTTTGGAATTAGAGAGAGATTTCCCGAATTCTATAGGAAGGAAGGTGGACCGCTAGCAGATATTGTCCTCTTTGGGCTCAAATCTTCAAGACCATTCTCTTTGGAATTAGAGAGACCGCTAGCAGATATTGTCCTCTTTGGGCTTTCCCTTGAGAGATTTCCTCAGCAGATATTTGTTGGGTTTTATGTCCTAAAACTCATAATTTGTAAACAAAGATATATTCTATTTTCAATAAAGTTATTATTGATGTTTATTCAGTAAAAATTGTTATTGAATAGAGTGAACTTTACGATAATTAATCTAAATCTAATAAACTAAGAACACTCTGGCTATAGTATGATTACTTGAACTATATGTAGAGACATAAGAGTGGATCAAGTTCAAGTATATAGTCAAAATGATCTATAGTATAAGGATAAGGCTGAGTACCTTATTCTGGGGACACTATGGATGCGGCCCACTTTTGTATATGATATAAACAATGTGATCACTAAATTGTGCATGTGGAAACATGTGAGTGGGGGCGTCCTATGCAATGAGTATTGCATAAGATCGGACCATGAAGAAAACCACTCTCACTTTATAAAGTCGTTTACTGTTGAGACTGATTTTCTTTTCATTCGATAACCTAGGTAACTCGGTTTTAATCCTGAGCTAACCATGAACTCTTGTTTATTCGGAATTATCCTTAGATTTGCATGGGTGAGAGTGGCTCTAGTTCGCCGACTCAATAGGCCTCCCATTTCAGGGGTAAGACTGGGTGAATGGCTAGGGACGTGGGGTGCAAGACGGAATTCACTCCTACCCACTTTTAGGGATAGAAGAAAGGTAGTTCCCTTAAGCACTGACTCCAGGTCTTGAACAAGGGGCCCCACCCTCTCATTGGCCTGAGAGGGATTCGGTTTACTGGTTGGACCACAAACCAATTGTTCATTAGAGGATTAGTGAGACATAAGGAACAAGAAGTAACTTCAGGGGTAAAACGGTAAATTGACCCAGCTCTAGTTACGAACAACCTGTGAAGGATCGACTTACTAATCATGGTTATATCAAATGGACAGAAATATATCTATAGTGAGGGGAGTGCAACTACTAGGCTATAGTGGAGTGTCCTAGTAGTTAACGAATGTTGGTTAACCAGGTTAATGAGTTTAATCGGTTAATCTTGGATCGTTGGAGCCCATGATCTATAGGTTCATTAGGTCCCTCTGCTAGCTCATATCGGACTAAACCATAGAATAATGTGACGAGTGAGTTCGAAGTGTTCGAATTCAAACTAGGGAATATGCGTTACATATATACGATATATTTAACCGCAATTTTGTTTTATTTACGAATTAAACGAAAAGAGAGAATCTGAGATATTTAAATAAGATTTAAATATCTTAATCAATTATGTGTCGGAATTGATTGGGATTGACATTTGAATTAATATTAAATATTAATTAAATAGTTTAATTAATCATTTAATGTTACTTTAATTTGAAATTCATTATTCAAATTAATTGTTGAATTAAAATGAAGAAAGTCCAACTGTTGACTTTCATCTAATGAAAAATCCATGTTAGTGAAATTTTGAGGTGTCAAAATTTGGTTTAACCAAACTTGCATGTTTGCCAAATAAACCCCAAAAGTTTGAGTGGAATTTTGAGTGTCAAAATTTGGTTAACTCAAACATGCATGCTTGCCACATAATCCCAAACATTTGAGTGAAATTTTAAGTGTCAAAATTTGGTGATCTCAAGTTTGCATGAACATGCAAATTTGACTCTTTAAATAGAGTGATTATGATACTTGGAGGGGATTCTTCATCTTGATGAAAAACCTTGAGAAAAACTTCTCACAAACACTCTCTTTCACATATACAAAATCCCTCCCAAGTTTAGTCACTCACCGAATTCCACAATCCCGTTCTAAGGCCGGAGGATAGTGGAGAAGACACTAGTGGTGGTTCGAAACCGGTTCGTGAGGCAAAAGAAGTTTGAACTACAAAAGGTTAGTATTTAAACTCATTAAGTTTTAATACTTATGAACATGCTAGTAATTTACAATAATTGATGTTCTAAAAGTGCCTAAGATCCAAATTGCTTCCGCATGTGTTATATTAACACCAACAATTGGTATCAGAGCAAGTTTTAGGCACTTTATTTACATTAATTTGATCATGGTGGGTACGATTTCATGCATAAAATTTGTGGTTGCTAAAGTGGATGGTTTTGGTTTTGGCATTTTTTTTATGCTTCCATTTGATACAATTATTGTAATAAGCCTAAGGTGTATGGGCTTTAATGAATGAAGAAAGGTCTGTAATTTTTATGGAGTCATTAGAGTCCATTTTAGGTTGTAATTGATCGAAAATGGAAGAGATAAGCAAGCTAAACCGAAGAAGATGGAAGAGGCGGTTCGGGTGTTTTTTCTGTCGTTGGGGACCGATTGAACATTTTTAAGGGTTGGTTTGTCTAGTTCGTGATCCTCGGGAGCGGCTCAAGTTATTTTTAATTATTAATGTAATAATTTAGTTAATTGCTTGCTTTAAAATGCCAAGACCAACCCACTTTAGTGTGTTTAATTAATTATGCATTATGAATGTATGTTTTAATTAAATAGAAAATGTATATGCATAAAGTATGTCATATAGATTTAAAATCCCACCATAGGCTAAGCATGTTTCATGCATTCCAAGTATGTTATAAGTGTTATAATGTATAGTATGCATGTCTTAGGGTTCCATGAGTGATAGATATAATTGTTATATTATTGCATGGAATGGATGATTATATAAATTGTTATATAAAGCATGTTATAGGTTATTTTCAACGTCATAAAATGAGGTAGACGTTAAAATCTATAATAAAGTTAAGTGCATGCTCACTAAGGGTTAAGAACCGAGTACGATCAATTTTAACAGTTAAAAAGGGTCGATGTCTTATAAAATTGCGGTTACGAGAAAGCTCACCTGGCACGATCTTGTCTAAGGTTGAAGGTACTTAAGTTGACGGTTTACGGAACACCCACTACCAGGAGATCGGACCAGTACTTGAGCTTAGTTAGCCCAGTTTTATGAGCATGCTTAAGTGATGTAAGATTTAGAAAAATCACCTAGACTTAAGTTATATTTAATTAGCCGGAATATACTTAAGTAAAGAGTATACCCAACCATCTAAAATACTTAGTGGGAGGAAAAAGGTGTATAAGATACATCGTTTTCTCTTCACGCTCTCTGTAAAATTCACACAGTGAGATTCATGCTCGGCCTCGTGTCGCCCTGGGAGCGTCCTCCATTCGGAAGGTATTTGCATGAGTCAATAACAAGGTGAATTGAGAAAGTATTTATAGTAAGTGGGAGAAGGAAGTCAACACGTCCTATGGTCTCCACCACTAGGTTGCACCGTGAGATTCCCATGTTCCGCCTGCATGTTGCCCTAGAGCAACTACCCATTCGGAGGGTCGTAACATGGGAGTCGGAACAACGCAAACTCCAGAAATGGATAGGATTTCTTAAGTCCATTCCCAACTTTGGCTTTTTCATTCGATAGCGTTGTTGGGACCGATTTCTGAGGTCTGAAATTGGTGGGTCACACTTGCGAAGAATTACTAAGAGTTAGTATATTCTTGACCAAAATAGCGATAACTAAAACACTATAGGAACAAGAGTTATTCTGGAATTAGTGTTTAAGTCAAGAATGTCTTGGTTTAGTGAATAAGTGATTGACTGCCCCTCGGTAGCAATTGCTCTAACTCACTAAAGTATCGTTGCAAATTAATAATGATTTGGGTGCATTATTATATTTGCTAAAACTGATTGGATTAAACAGGATTAAGTCAAATCACTAATAGAATTTTCTTTATATCACAGCATGACAAACTCAATAGTACAATTACTCGTTTCTGAGAAATTAAACGGCGACAACTACACAACTTGAAAATCAAACCTAAACACAATACTAGTCATTGATGATTTAAAGTTTGTTTTAACTGAGGAGTGTCCTCCAAACCCAAACTCAAATGCAAACCGAACAGCTCGAGATGCATATGACAAATAGATAAAGGCAAATGACAAAGCCCGAGTGTACATTCTAGCCAGCATATCTGATGTTTTGGCTAAGAAACACGATGTTATGGGTACTGCTAAAGAGATTATGGAATCTCTAAAAGGGATGTTTGGACAACCGTCCTTCTCCCTTAGACATGAAGCCATAAAATACATTTACAACTGCCGTATGAAAGAAGAGACCTCAGTTAGAGAACATGTCCTGGACATGATGGTCCATTTCAATGTGGCAGAAGAAAATGAAGCTGTCATTGATGAGAAGAGTCAAGTCAGTTTTATCATGATGTCTCTTCCGAAGAGCTTCTTCCAGTTCCGCACCAATGTGGTTATGAACAAAATAGAATATAACTTGACTGCTCTTCTCAATGAGCTACAGACTTATCAGTCTCTCTTAACAAACAAGGGACAAACAGGAGAAGCAAATGTTGCTATCTCCAAGAAATTACTACGAGGATCGTCCTCCAAAAATAAGTCTGGACCTTCAACTTCTAAAAGTGTTTTGATGAAGAAGAAGGGAAAAGGGAAAAATAAGATTCCTACTAACCGCAAGAACAAAGTTCAAAAAGCAGATAAAGGAAAATGTTTCCATTGCAACGAAAACGGGCACTGGAAGAGAAATTGCCCGAAATACCTTGCAGAGAAGAAAGCCGAAAAAACACAACAAGGTAAATATGATTGACTCGTTGTAGAAATGTGTTTAGTAGAGTATGACAACTCAACTGGATACTAGATTCAGGGGCGACTAATCATATTTGTTCTTTTTACCAGGAAACTAGCTCCTGGAGAATGCTTGCGGGTAGCGAGATAACACTCAGGGTTGGAACAGGAGAGGTTGTCTCAGCAAGATCAGTGGGAAATTTAAAGTTGTTTTTTGGAGATAGATTCATTATATTAGATAATGTACTTTTTGTTCCAGGAATGAAAAGAAATCTAATATCCATCTCTTGTTTATTAGAACAGTTGTATAAAGTATCTTTTGAAATTAATGAAGTGTTAATTTGCAAAAGAGGTATTCATATTTGTTCTGCAAAACTAGAAAACAACTTATATATGTTAAAACCGAGCAAAACAAAAGCTATTTTAAATACTGAGATGTTTAAAACAGTTGAAACTCAAAATAAACGACAAAAGATTTCTCCTAATACCTATCTTTGGCATTTAAGACTAGGCCACATTAATCTCAATAGGATTGAGAGATTGGTTAAAAGAGGACTTCTATAAATAAGTTAGAAGACAATTCTTTACCTCCATGTGAGTCTTGTCTTGAAGGTAAAATGACTAAACGATCATTTTGCGAAAAAGGTTATAGAGCCAAAGAAACCTTAGAACTCGTGCATACAGATCTCTGTGGTCCAATGAATGTCGAAGCACGAGGAGGGTATGAATATTTCATCAGTTTTATTGATGATTATTCAAGGTATGGCTATCTTTACCTAATGCATCACAAGTCCGAAGCTCTTGAAAAATTCAGAGAGTATAAGACTGAGGTTCAGAATCTATTAGGTAAAACTATTAAAACACTTCAATCAGATCGAGGAGGAGAGTACATGGATTTAAGATTTCAGGACTATATGATAGAACATGGAATAAGGTCTCAACTCTCAGCCCCTGGTATGCCTCAACAAAATGGTGTATCAGAAAGGAGAAATAGAACTCTATTAGACATGGTTCGGTCTATGATAAGTTTCGCTCAATTACCCGATCCATTTTGGGGATATGCAGTGGAGACTGCTACATACATTTTGAACATGGTTCCTACTAAGAGTGTTTCAGAAACACCTTATGAGTTATGGAAAGGGCGTAAAGGTAGTTTACGTCACTTCAGAATTTGGGGATGTCCAGCACATGTGTTGTTGCAAAATCCCAAGAAATTAGAACGTCGTTCAAAATTATGTCTATTCGTAGGATACCCCAAAGAGACGAAAGGTGGTTTGTTTTATGATACTCAAGAAAATAGAGTGTTTGTATCAACGAACGCTACATTCTTAGAGGAAGACCACGTAAGAAATCATCAACCTCGTAGCAAACTAGTATTAAGTGAGATTTCTAAAGAAGCTACTGATAAAACAACAAGAGTTGTTGATCAAGCTGGTCCTTCAACCAGAGTTGTTAATGGAGCTGACACTTCTAGTCAATCACATCCTTCTCAAGAGTTGAGAATGCCTCGACGTAGTGGGAGGGTTATAACTCAACCTGATCGTTACTTGGGTTTGGCAGAAACTCAAGTCATCATACCTGATGATGGCGTTGAGGATCCATTGACCTATAAACAGGCAATGAATGATGAGGATAGAGATCAGTGGATTAAAGCCATGAATCTTGAAATGGAGTCAATGTACTTCAATTCAGTCTGGGAACTTGTAGATCAACCGGATGGGGTAAAACCTATTGGTTGCAAATGGATCTATAAGAGGAAACGAGACCAAACCGGTAAGGTACAGACCGTTAAAGCACGACTAGTAGCAAAAGGTTATACCCAAAGAGAGGGGGTGGACTATGAAGAAACCTTCTCTCCTGTTGCTATGCTTAAATCAATAAGAATACTCTTGTCTATTGCCACATTTTTTATTATGAAATTTGGCAAATGGATGTTAAGACAGCTTTTCTAAACGGCAATCTTGAAGAGAGTATCTATATGGCTCAACTAGAGGGGTTCATTGAACAGGATCACGAGCAAAGGGTTTGCAAGTTTAAAAGATCCATTTATGGGTTGAAGCAAGCATCTCGATCCTAGAATATAAAGTTTGATACTGCGATCAAATCTTATGGCTTTAAACAGAATGTTGACGAACCTTGTGTTTATAAAAGGATAGTCAACTCTACAGTAGCTTTCCTGGTGTTGTACGTTGACGATATCCTACTCATTGGAAATGATGTGGGAATTCTGACTAACATTAAGCATTGGCTGGCGACACAATTCCAAATGAAAGATTTGGGAGAGGCTCAGTTTGTTCTTGGAATCCAAATTGTTCGGAATCGCAAGACCAAAACACTAGCATTGTCTCAAGCATCGTACATCGACAAAATGTTGATTCGATATAAGATGCAGGACTCCAAGAAAGGATTATTACCTTTCAGGCATGGAGTTCATTTGTCGAAGGAACAAAGTCCTAAGACACCTCAAGAAGTTGAGGATATGAAACACATTCCCTATGCATCAGCGGTCGGTAGTCTGATGTATGCCATGCTATGTACCCGACCCGACATATGCTATGCTGTGGGAATTGTCAGCAGATATCAGTCCAATCCGGGACGTGCTCATTGGACTGCCGTTAAGAATATCTTCAAGTATCTTAGGAGAACGAGGGACTATATGCTAATGTACGGTGCTAAGGATATGATCCTTACAGAGTACACTGACTCAGATTTTCAGACCGATATAGATTCGAGGAAATCGACATCAGGATTTGTCTTCACTCTGAACGGAGGAGCAATAATATGGAGAAGCATAAAGCAAGGTTGCATTGCTGATTCCACCATGGAGGCTGAGTATGTTGCTGCTTGTGAAGCAGCGAAAGAATCTGTATGGCTTAGGAAGTTCTTAACTGATTTGGAAGTCGTTCCAAATATGCATCTTCCCGTCACTCTTTATTATGATAACAGTGGAGTAGTTGCAAATTCAAAAGAACCAAGAAGCCATAAGCGAGGAAAACATATTGAACGCAAATATCATCTCATAAGGGAGATTGTGCAACGAGGAGATGTGATCGTCACACAGATAGCTTCAGAGCACAACATTGCTGATCCATTTACAAAGCCCCTCACGGCTAAAGTGTTTGAAGGGCACCTAGTGAGTCTAGAACTACGAGTTATGTAATTTAGGGCAAGTGGGAGAAAAGGCACCAGTATGTGATGCCCTAGTTTATTGTATTTCTCTCTACTCAACGTTATAAAACCCAACTAGAGTTTTAGTCCAAGTGGGAGTTTGTTGGGTTTTATGTCCTAAAACTCATAGTTTGTAAACAAAGATATATTCTATTTTCAATAAAGTTATTATTGATGTTTATTCAGTAAAAATTGTTATTGAATAAAGTGAACTTTACGATCAGTAATCTAAATCCAATAAACTAAGAACACTCTGGCTATAGTATGATTACTTGAACTATATGTATTGACATAAGAGTGGATCAAGTTCAAGTATATAGTCAAAATGATCTATAGTATAAGGATAAGGCTGAGTACCTTATTCTGGGGACACTATGGATGCGACCCACTTTTGTATATGATATAAACAATGTGATCACTAAATTGTGCATGTGGAAACATGTGAGTGGGGGCGTCCTATGCAATGAGTATTGCATAAGATCGGACCATGAAGAAAACCACTCTCACTTTATAAAGTCGTTTACTGTTGAGACTGATTTTCTTTTCATTCGATAACCTAGGTAACTCGGTTTTAATCCTGAGCTAACCATGAACTCCTGTTTATTCGTAATTATCCTTAGATTTGCATGGGTGAGAGTGGCTCTAGTTCGCCGACTCAACAGGCCTCCCATTTCAGGGGTAAGACTGGGTGAATGGCTAGGGACGTGGGGTGCAAGACGGAATTCACTCCTACCCACTTTTAGGGATAGAAGAAAGGTAGTTCCCTTAAGCACTGACTCCAGGTCTTGAACAAGGGGCCCCACCCTCTCATTGGCCTGAGAGGGATTCGGTTTACTGGTTGGACCACAAACCAATTGTTCATTAGAGGATTAGTGAGACATAAGGAACAAGAAGTAACTTCAGGGGTAAAACGGTAAATTGACCCAGCTCTAGTTACGAACAACCTGTGAAGGATCGACTTACTAATCATGGTTATATCAGATGGACAGAAATATATCTATAGTGAGGGGAGTGCAACTACTAGGCTATAGTGGAGTGTCCTAGTAGTTAACGAATGTTGGTTAACCAGGTTAATGAGTTTAATCGGTTAATCTTGGATCGTTGGAGCCCATGATCTATAGGTTCATTAGGTCCCTCTGCTAGCTCATATCGGACTAAACCATAGAACAATGTGACGAGTGAGTTCGAAGTGTTCGAATTCAAATTAGGGAATATGCGTTACATATATACGATATATTTAACCGCAATTTTGTTTTATTTACGAATTAAACGAAAAGAGAGAATCTGAGATATTTAAATAAGATTTAAATATCTTAATCAATTATGTGTCGGAATTGATTGGGATTGACATTTGAATTAATATTAAATATTAATTAAATAGTTTAATTAATCATTTAATGTTACTTTAATTTGAAATTCATTATTCAAATTAATTGTTGAATTAAAATGAAGAAAGTCAAACCGTTGACTTTCATCTAATGAAAAATCCATGTTAGTGAAATTTTGAGGTGTCAAAATTTGGTTTAACCAAACTTGCATGTTTGCCAAATAAACCCCAAAAGTTTGAGTGGAATTTTGAGTGTCAAAATTTGGTTAACTCAAACATGCATGCTTGCCACATAATCCCAAACATTTGAGTGGAATTTTAAGTGTCAAAATTTGGTGATCTCAAGTTTGCATGAACATGCAAACTTGACTCTTTAAATAGAGTGATCATGATACTTGGAGGGGATTCTTCATCTTGATGAAAAACCTTGAGAAAAACTTCTCACAAACACTCTCTTTCACATATACAAAATCCCTCCCAAGTTTAGTCACTCACCGGATTCCACAATCCCGTTCTAAGGCCGGAGGATAGTGGAGAAGACACTAGTGGTGGTTCGAAACCGGTTCGTGAGACAAAAGAAGTTTGAACTACAAAAGGTTAGTATTTAAACTCATTAAGTTTTAATACTTATGAACATGCTAGTAATTTACAATAATTGATGTTCTAAAAGTGCCTAAAATCCAAATTGCTTCCGCATGTGTTATATTAACACCAACAATATTGTCCTCTTTGGGCTTTCCCTCGGTAGATATTGTCCTCTTTCCCTTGAGGGATTTCTTCAGCAGATATTGTCCTCTTTGGGCTTTCCCTCGGTAGATATTGTCCTCTTTGGGCTTTCCCTTGAAGGATTTCCTCTAAAATCTTCACGACCATTCTCTTTGGAATTAGAGCCTTCCCTCGGTAGATATTGTCCTCTTTGGGCTTTCCCTTGAGGGATTTCCTCTAAAATCTTCACGACCATTCTCTTTGGAATTAGAGCCTTGAGGGATTTCCTTAGAGGGATTTCCTTAGCAGATATTTCCCTCGGCAGATATTGTCCTTGATATTGTCCTTTCCCTTGAGGGATTTCCTCTAAAATCTTCAGGACCATTCTCTTTGGAATTAGAGAGAGATTTCCCGAAATCTATAGGAAGGAAGGTGGAAAGTTAGATCGTTCTCAAATCTTCACGGAAAAAAAAATGTAACCCAGATCCACAGCTAAGAGATATTGTCCTCTTTGGGCTTTCCCTTTTCTAGCTTCCAGCCGCTTATAAATGGTTCGACTTTCCCTTTCTGGCTTTCACACCCTTATAAATGGTGGTTTGTTCTCCTCCCCAACCAATATGGGACATCACAATCTACCCCCCTTTGGGGCCAGCGTCCTCGCTGACACTTTTTTCTTCCTCCAATTGATGTGGGACCGCCCCCAAATCTACCCCCTTTGGGGCCCAGCATACTTACTGGTACACCACCTCGTGTCTACCCCCATTCGGGGAATAACGAGAAGGCTGGCACATCGTCTGGTGTCTAGCTCTGATACCATTTGTAACGACCCAGATCCACCGCTAGCAGATATTGTCCTCTTTGGGCTTTCCCCTTCGAGATTCCCCTCAAGGCTTTAAAATGCGTCGGCTAGGGGAAGGTTTCTATACCCTTATAAATGGTGGTTTGTTCTCCTCCCCAACCAATGTGGGACACCACAATTGTGAAAAGAACAAACCACCATTTATAAGGGTGTGGAAAAAAAAATAGTGAAAAAGAAAATGAAAAAAAGAGATGAAGTTGAAGAAAGGAAGAAAGAGAGTTGTTTGGTTAGAGTTTGAGAGGTCAAGAGGTTTTCACAAAAATCAGTACCCAAACTACCTCCTATTAGAGGTATTGGACATCGAGTAGACTTCATTCCGGATTCTGTCATTCCTAATAAGCCAGCTTATAGAGTCAATCTAACTGAGACTAAAGAAATTCAAAGGCAAGTGGAGGAGCTCATGGAGAAGGGCTATATACGAGAAAGTTTGAGCCCATGTTCTATACGAGACTTATTAGTGCCAAAGAAAGATGAAACTTGGCGCATGGACATAGATAATTGAGTCATCAACAAAATTATTATAAAGTATCGATATCCTATTCCTAAGCTAGACGATGTGCTTCATTTATTGCATGATTCATGTCTATTGTAAAGATTATTTTGAAATCTGGATATCATCAAATTAGAATGGAGATAAATGGAAAACAACTTTCAAAATTAAGCTTGAAGTATCTAAAGAGTAAAGCAAACTGAACTGTAGAGATGCAAAGTGGATGAAATTTATTGAAACATTTTCATATGTCAAATATAAGCAACGTAAAGATAATATGGTAGCAAACTTTCAAAATTAAGCTTAAAGTATCGGCAGAGTCAAAGCAAACTGAACTGTACATGCAAAGTGGATGGAATTTATTGAAATATTTTCATATGTCAAATATAAGCAACGTAAAGATAATATGGTAGCTGATGTGTTATCTAAAAGTTACCATCTTTAACTTCTCTTAGTGCAAAAATATCTTAGATTCTCTCATGGCAAAAAATCTTAGATTTGAGCATATTACAAAATTATATAGAGATACCAAGACTTCATAACTATTGTCTACTGTCTACTTAGCCGCTAAAGCACATCAACTTTGGTTGAAAAGTATAATTTTTAATTTCATAAATTATGTAATGATCAAATGGTCAATTTGACTTCGTCTTTGTGGAGATTAGAGGGGGATCAAGATTAAATCCCGGCCACAAACGTCTTTTTTCGAGAGACTATAAATACCCCAAATATGTTATGAAAAATTGAGATTGGTGGATGAATGAAATTGAGATCTTGAATTTAGACGTTTTCTTTAGAAATCTGAGCATGAGAGACTATAAATACCCTAATATGTTATGAAAAATTGAGATTGGTGGATGAATGAAATTGAGATCTTGAATTTAAACGTTTTCTTTAGAAATCTGAGCATGAGAGACTATAAATACCCCTAATATGTTATGAAAAATTGAGATTGGTGGATGAATGAAATTGAGATCTTGAATTGAGACGTTTTCTTTAGAAATCTGAGCATCAATCTTATCATTTCTAAGTTTCAAGCAATTCTTATGGTAGAATTGCATCCAAGCCATTCAATCAAGCCTTGATCAAGTTCGATTGTGCAGTGACTCAATTTAGAACAAGGTTCCAAATCTTGCTTTTAGATCTTCGATCGTAAGATGTAATCTAATTCTAGCCTTTTCTTTTGGTTGATCCAAATTTTGTACAAGTAGTTGTTAATTATTTGATTCACGGTTCTTGCTTCAACAAAAACTTAGATGGTTGTGCTGAAGATTAGAGTTGCCTTATCATGTAATCTAATTCTAGCCTCATCTCTTGGTTGATCTAAATTTGTACAAGGAGGTGTTAATTATTTGATTCACGGGTCTTCTTCAACAAAAAAATTAGATGGTTGTAATTCTAGTCTTTTCTATTGGTTGATCCAAATTTTGTACAAGGAGGTATTTAATTATTTGATTCAAAAAACTTAGATAGAGTTGCTTAAACTTAGATAGAGTTGCTTTATCACTCTCTTACAAACTTTTATTGTAATAAAGACCACCTTAATTAATGATTACATATAACTCTTTTTTTATATGCTTAAATACATTAAATTAATATTATTTTTGGTGATGTTCTTCCGTCACAAGGTCCATCCTGGCCTTTTGGGCTTTCAAAGCTCGTAAAATTATATAGAGATATCAAGACTTCATAACTATTGTCTATCGTCTACTTAGCCGCTAAAGCACATCAACTTTGGTTGAAAAGTATTATTTTTTATTTTATAAATTATGTAATGGTCAAATGGTCAAATTGACTTCGTCTTTGTGGAGATTAGAGGGGATCGAGATTAAATCCTGGTCACAAATGTCTTTTTTTCGAGAGACTATAAATACCTCCAATATTTTGTCATTTCTAAGTTTCAAGTAATTCTTATGGTAGAATTACATCCGAGCCATTCAATCAAGCCTTGATCAAGTTCGATTGTGCAGTGACTCAATTTAGAACAAGGTTCCAAATCTTGCTTTTAGATCTTCGATCTTAAGATGTAATCTAATTCTAGCCTTCTCTCTTGGTTGATCCAAATTTTGTACAATGTGATGTTAATTATTTGATTCACGGTTTTTGTTTCAACAAAAACTTAGGTTGTGCTGAATATTAGAGTTGCCTTTTGACTCTGTTACAAAATTTTGTTACGGTAAGACAACCTTAATTAATGATCATATATAACTATTTTTTTATACGCTCAAATAGATTAAATCAAAGCTCTCCTATTTTTGCTCGCAAACATGTTGTTAATGATTTCTAAACTTTTATTGTTACCCACTTTTGACTATGGGACAATATTAATGAATGATCACATACAACTATTTTTAACGCTTAAATAGAATGCATTAATTTTAATGTGTATTTAATATTATCGTTTGGTGTTGTTCCTTCTGTCACACCACTCGCCCCAGCCTTTTAGGCTTTCAAAGCACAACAGCTATCAAGTTGCAAACATGATATTATAATGAAATTGGACATTAAATCCAAATTTATCATCGAACAATCTTCTATAATAAATTTAGATTAGTTTGTTTGATAATAGAGTTAGATTCATTTGTTTATCCTACCAGTTCTTTGAAGATAGAAATTGATTTCATTTATAGATAAGATAGAAATTGATTTCATTTATAGATCTTTTGACAATCTATCAATGATCGATTTTGAGATAACATTGTGTACTTTCTCAAATGTTATCGATTTCATTGACTGTTAACATAAATGTAATGTAATCAAAGATAATATCAAACTAATCTTAGGTTCATATCAAGTAGATTTGTTCTTGTTTCAAACTTTTGTTTATGATTTGGATATCAAGATAATATAACTGTGTTTACATACTTAAATAGATTGCATTAATATTATATTCGGTGATGTTCTTTCGTCACACGGCTCGTCCCAACTTTCAAAGCAAAGTTTTCTTATTTTATTTTTCTCTTAACTATGTTTTTGAATGATTTCCGTAAATTTGGAATGCAAATGTTGTTGAAAAATGTTGTATAATAAAGTCAGACTCATTTGCTCTTTTTGGAAGGCTTTCGAAGATAGGGAGGGATAATTTCAGTAAATCATTTGACAATTCACCACCAGTTGATTTTGAGAGATAACATTGTACATTCTCAAATGTTATCCATTTCATTATCTATTAATGTAAACGAAGATATTTTTATATCAAATTAATCTGAGGTTCACACAAATTTATTTGTGTACTTTATGCTTAAATAGATGGTATCTATTTGAATATACGTATTTAACATTATAGGAAGATTTCTCCCTCTCTCATGATTTATGTATTGAACATGCACTTAATTTTTCAATTGTTCCATGATGGAATAAAATTATTTAATCTAGATGAAATCCATCTTTTAGAATTTTATACTCTAGAAAAAACTGCACAAACCCATTGTATTTGCTATAATTTTATGTAAAATAGAAGATTTGAACCCATTTTATTTAAAATAAAATAAAATAAAATAAAAACTAGTTTAACCCATCTCATGAGTTGAATCACATAAAATGAAGATTTGAACTCATTTTATTTAAAATAAAATAAAATAAAACAAAAACTAGTTTAACCCACCTCATGAGTCGAATCCTAGTTTTTTGTAGGACCAAAATAGTAATATCAGCTTAATAAAAGAGTTCACCTTCCACAACTGTGACATCAAGTCTAGAGAGTACTATCAAATTGCACCTAATTTTCTGGTCATCCTTGCCAAAATAATAACATCAGGTTGATAAAGAGTTTGTCGTAATCGCCGGTAGGTATTAGAGCGAGCATTGAAACGTGAATGTCATCTCTGCCAAAATAGTGACATTAGGTCGATAAAGAAGGCTCACTATCATCGTAACCTTGTAAGTGTTAGAGCGACCAATGAAACATGCACTTCTATGCATAAGTCAAATCCTAATTTTATTGTCATCTCTGTCAACACAGTAACATCATATTGATAAAAGAGTATTCACTGATATTGTAACTGATAGTAGGTAGGTGTTACAGTGAGCATTGAAACCTGAATATCATCCTTACCAAAACAGTAACATCAATCGATAAAGAGTACTTATTATCATCGTAACCGTCTCCTTACCAAAACAGTAACATCAATCGATAAAGAGTACTTATTATCATCGTAACCGTCTCCTTACCAAAACAGTAACATCAATCGATAAAGAGTACTCATTATCATCGTAATCGTCTGTAAGTGCTAGCATTTAAACGTAAATGTCTACGGACAACCGGTTATATTCACGATGTGAACCTCATCAATCTCGAGTTGCAAGTTGCATTCCGGCCAGGCCCAACATGTCCCTTGACAACAGAATTAAAATATGGCAGGGTTACTGTATTATTTTGAATTTTGGTAAACTATTTTTTTAATTTAACCTAACATCTTTTGTTTCCAGTTTTAAAATTAATATTAATATTCAAATATTCTAAAAAAAAATTTAATTTTTAAATATAATATTTTTTTTGTTTTCAGTTTTAAAATTAATATTAATATTCGGTCTCATCTGAAAAAAAAATTATTATTATTATTAATTTTTAAATATAATATTTTTTTATTTTCAGTTTTAAAATTAATATTAATATTCAATGTCCTTAGTTTTTTAAAAGAAAAAATGAATTTTATTTTAATTTTTAAATACAATGTTTTTTTAATTTTAAAATTTATATTAATATTTAAAATCTAAGAAAGATAAAACTATTTTATTTATTTATTTTTAAATAATATATATATATATAGTTTTAGAATTAATATTAATATTGAAACTTTTCTTGCTATCAGAAACTAGTTTAAATATAATATTTTCAAACTTCTTTAAAAACTGATTTAAATTATACTAACTCCTAAATTTTAAACAAAAAAAATGGAGGAGGTATAAAAAATAAATGGGGTAAATGGTTTATTGAAAACTAAACCGAGCTTAAAACCTATTTAACAAGATGTCTTTTAGTTAAGGAGTTAGTCCAAACTAAAAATTTTCGAACTTGAATCCACCCTCCCAATCACATTTAAAAAAAAAATGCAAAATAGACTTATAAGTTTTTTCATGAAATGCATAGGAGCACAGTATAACTTTGTTTCACTGCAACTCAATCAAATTGGTTCAGAATGGGACGACCAATTTAACTGCACCTGCAGCTTTGATCACATGTGAGGTGTTTAGCTAGCTAGCCACATACCATTTGAAGTTGTCTTGTTAGCTAGCTAGCCAGATGGTGCTCGTAAGGAGAGACAAGAAGTGCTTCATTAATGATTTTGTTTCCTTAGCCTCGTGCTTAGATTTGGTATCCTTCTCGTGTGTGTAAGTTTGAGCAAACATTCCTTAAACAAGATCTTTGGGACGTTTTGTGTAAGTTTTGTACAGCCTGGTTTCCATGGTTTCTTAAATTTCTCTCCAGCGCAGGAAATATAATCGACAAAATCACTCTGTTTGACTAAGTTCTCGATATGACTATTGTTCCATAAAAATAGACTGACAATGTTTAGAAACTAAAATAAAACGTTTTAAAGTTTAGGAACCAAAATATCATGTTAAAGTTTAAATGCCTAAAGGAAGAGCAGACAAAAATAGGACTTCAACTTCCACTCTGCTGCATGCAATGTAACTTAATATTCTTCTTCTTTTCACATATTGTCTACCTCATCTAATTCACGCTCATGTTATTTTCCTAGCACTTAACTCCAAAGAGCTAACGTTTTGTAGTGCGTCTCATGCTTTGTAAAAATATCTTTTATTTCATTGGGTCCATTAAGCTCAAATTTAGGACTTAAACTTCTTCCCTTTCCAATTTCATGGCATTAAAAATCTAGATGATTTAAGATTTTGTTTGAACCGTTACGAATTGAGAGAGAAATCTCCCATTCTATTCCGTAATAAAATTGGCTATTACACAGCGTTACATATTTAAATTCAATATAAGACTAAATCTAATTCAAATAACCAAATCAAATCTAATCCAAATAACCAAATCTAATCTAATTTAATCCTAACCATCCTTCTTTACACTGAATACAAATAACTTCCAACATGAAGTAACTTCATCAATTCTGTTTATTTATTGCTCCAAGCCCATGGCTTGCCTCCATTTCTCACTCTTCAATGCATCTTTAAATCAATGTGTCTTCAAAGTTTACAAGTTCAGTAGTGGTAAACATGGTCGAGTGAGCTTCATCATCTTCTTTACAGAAAACTTCTCCTATCGCCCGAACTGCTTCATCATCTTCTTCACAAAAATCTTCTCATATTGCATAGTCTCTCATCCAGACTGGTGGTCTCTTATTCCCCGCCTTATTTGAGCTAGGAGAGCTTGCTTCAGCCAAAGAGCCAGAGGAAACATAACTCAAACTCTTATCATCTAGCTTAGTTCTCCGAGCTGCCTCCTCTTTTTGTCTCTAAATCAACTCGAGCTCACGATATAGTTCTTCTTCCTTCCGCTGCAGCTCTAGAGCTAATCGTCGCTTAGCTTTTTCTACCCTTCTCCTATTCTCTTACAGCATTTTATCTAGCTCTTCTCTTTCTTTCCGTGCTTGTTCTTCTTTTTGTCTTGTAGTAGTAAGAGCGACTTCTTTCTCTTTCTCAAGCTGCACATCAACATCATCATACAACTTCTTGCGTCCTTCCTCCATTCGCCTCTATATTTCTAATTTAGTCTCTTCAGAGTTTAGCCTTTCTTCAACATTCTTCTCAATTAATTCTTCCATCCTCCTAGCTGCATCTTCTTCTAACTTCTTTTTGCTGTCACAGGTGACCTCCTTCTCTTTTATCTCCCCTGCTTTTGCTACCTCCGTCGCCACATTCTGAACCTCCAAATCTTCATCTTCTACTTTCAAACATATGTCAACCAATGGCTTCATATTTGCATGAACTGAGAACATGCGATTCGCCATTATGTGTGTTCATTATCATTCCCCTTTGTTGATGATAGATTCTGCAGGTTCCTTCTTTGATTAAGATCACCAAGCGATTCTCCTGTAATTGTCCTATGCTTAGCAAATTGTTGGTGAGATTGGGGACATAGTAGACATTTGTCATGGTTGGTGTGATTCCTTCAACTTCGAATCTGACACTGCCTCTTCTTTCAACTGCCAATTTTGAGCTATTTCCCAACCTGATAGTGTGTTTGAAACTTTCGTCAAGCTCAACGAACCATGTTTTGTCTCCTGTCATATGATTTGAGCACCAGAATCGAGAAACCAAATGCCTTCTTTTTCAACTTTACTTTTCTTTGTGTACGCCATCAATAGCAGTTCTTCCTCCTTGTCAAATTCAGCATAATTGACAGCTTCTTTTTCTAAGCCCGGACATTCAAATTGGTAATGTCCTTGCTTTCCACATCGAAAACAGTTGATGGCTAACCGGTTCACAAAAGATATACCTCTTCCCCGTCCTCTAGTGTAACCTCTTCCTCTCTGCAATGTCCCTCTGTCTCTTCCTTGTCCATACCTGGGTACATTCTCCACCTGCAAAACCTACTCTTCACTCCTCTTATCAATCACCTTTTGTTCATGTACAAGCAAAGGTGCCTGTAATTCATCGACTGTCAATTGGTCAATGTCCTTGGATTCTTTAATTGAGCATACTACGAAGTTGAATTTATCGGTGAGACTTCGAAGTATTTTCTCAACAATTTTGACATCCGACCATATCTTCTCCGCAATTTCTCATGTCATTAGCAGTAGACATAACTCTTGAAAAATACTCAGAAACACCTTCTTCTGCTTTCATCTCTAAAGTTTCGAATGTTCTGCGAAGTTGTTGTAGCTGGGCTCGCTTCACTCTAGCATTTCCTTGGTACTTGAGTTTCATTGAATTCCACAATTGCTTGGAAGTATCCTTTTGAATGATAGTTTTCAGAATACTCTTGTCAATGGATTGAAAGAGATAATTCTTTGCCTTAAGATCTTTGAGCCTTGCTTCATTGATTTCCTTTTGCTGGGCTGCACTTAGTGGTTCGTTTCCTTTTGGTTCCTCAAATCCAAATTGAATAGCACTCCAATATTCCTTTGAACGCAAGAGATTTTCCATGGCCAAACTCCAATGCTCGTAGTCTCCATCGAATTTAGGAACACATGTTGTAGCAAAGCTTCCTGAATCACTTACAATTTGTTCAGTGTTTCTCTCAAAACACTCAATTTGTGTATTTCTCCTCTCGGGTCCAATTAGGCTCTGATACCAAATGTTAGGAATAGACGGAGAAATCTCCCCTTCTATTCAATAATAAAATTTGCTACTATATAGCGTTACATATTTCAAATCCAATATAACTAAATCTGGTATGACTAAATCTAATTCAAATAACTAAATCAAATCTAATACAAGTAACCAAATCAAATCTAATCCAAATAACCAAATCTAATCTAATCTAATCCTTACATGAACTTGTATTCATGATTGGAAAGAACATGAAAAACATAGAATGAGTGGTCATTTTGCTAAAATAAACTTATATCGAGGGAGATATGACCATATATGATCTTTAGTGTGCACTCGATCAATCGATCCTAAATTGTACAATACAATCTAGGATAAATCATAGACCGTATTGTATAATTGAAAGTAGATTAAGATCCTATTCTGCTCCATATAAGCCTATATATTTTAGATAAATGACCACTCGTATTCCTACATTTTTTGTGTTACTTCCAACCAAACATATAAACTAAGCAAATTTGAAAGCATTTTGTATTCTAATGCCTCTCAAAGTCAAAATGATCCAAGTATAAGTTACAAATTTGAGCTCAAATAATCAAAATAGATGAATTTTATTTTTTCTGAGTATGAATTTTATTTTTTCGAGTAACTTTTTGAGATATATGGTAGAAGGCAGGTTATTAAGACCATTATCCTAGAAAGGATCATTTTGAACCTCTCGATTACATAATATTTTTCTACAATGTGGTACTCAAGTCACAGTAGAGTATGGTGGGAGAGGGAGGAGACAACAGTGAAAAAAAAGAGAAGAAGAACAATGTGCTTAGCAATTACCGAGCAGACAGACAGCGAATTACAATTTTATAGGCAACCGAGGAGAAGGCATTCCGATCATAGAGAATTCTTCTCTCGATCAAGAGACCGCCAAGAAAGTGCTTCGTCAAGTTAAACACATTCAAAATCTCTCTTCATGTAAAGTTCTAGTCGTTTTCTTTAAAATGTTCATCTGTTTGATGTTTCTTTTTCAGGTCGAGTTCTATTTCAGCCTTCAGTAATCTTGGTTAGATAAATCCTGTTTTAGTTATCTCTTAGTTAAACTCTTTACCATAGTAGCAGCACAATTGAGGTTAGTCTAAAGCAGCCCAATTGAAGTGGTACTCTTTAGTAGGAGCACAATTGAGGTGGGTGGAATATGGTCGAATGGATTTATTTTAATTAAGTTGACACTCCTCTCCATTTTAGGATATATTGTTATTTAAATATCTCAAATAAAAAATAAAATCATGTGCTAATTAGCCGAATCTGAAATACCTTTGTTTTTCTTGTGTTTTTTTTCTATTTTTTCTCTCCGCACGTGATCAAGGAACGCATGAACTGAACCGATTCTCCGACCTGGCTGCTGCCCACGACTGCGCGGGAAGTTGCGCGTGGAACGAGCGCGTAAGAAGCCCTCCATGGCGCGTGTAGGCGCATGTAGGCACGTGAGTACTGCCGACATCACCATCTGTCGAAGTGCATACGCAAAGAAGCTGTTGGACACAACTGAACTAGCGGACAATAACCCTATAAGGACGTCAATGGAAGTCTGGCTCCAATTGAGGAAAGCCGGCACTACAACGGCAGTCGATTCCACCAATTACCGCAGCATTGTCAGGAGGCTATGCTATTTGGTTAACACACGCCCTGACCTTGTTTATTTCGTTGTATACGTGAGTAGGTTTATTGAAGCACCTAGGGAGGAGCATCTTGTGGCTGTCAAGCACATCCTGTGCTATGTGGTCGGAACCAGAGGCTGGGATGTGAGATACTGCGCAGGGAGAGGAAAGAAGAAGCTTGAGCTGGTCGGCTACAGCGATAGTGACATGGCCGGTGACGTTGATGATCGTAAAAGCACCAACGGGATGATTTACTTCCACTCAGGTGGTGCAATCTGCTGGCAATCAATTAAGCTTTTATCTTCTTGCGAAGCAGAGTACATTGCCGCTTCAATGGCAGCAACACAGAGGGTCTAGCTTGCACGACTGATGGAAGAACTTCTTCGGAAAGAAAGCGATCCACCAATGCTTTACGTGGACAACAAAACTATGATCTCCCGGATCAAAAATTCAATCCAGTTTCAGGTTTTAGGAGGGGATTGTTAGATAAAAACCTCAGATTTTCTTATTTAACCTTTACCTGTTTTTAGTGAGCTGATTGAATATTTTCTTTTGACCTTTTAACGTCGAATGAATTACCATTTTTAGTTGGCCATTTGTACGGAAGTGACACACATTTAGTTGGTCTTCCTGACATTTTTAGGATAGAATATTTATTTAAACAGGGAATGGATGAGAAACAAACTTTCAAATACAAGTTTTCTTTTCAAGGTTATTTTTACGCTTTCTGTTTTCATTTTCTTCCAGTTCTGTCAAGGATATCCTCCACCAATTGTCAAAAGACAACACAATTATATACACGACCTGAACCTCATCAATCCAGCCATTTTAGGGCAGAATATTTATTTAAATAAGTGAATTAATGAGAAACAACTTTCAAATACAAGTTTTTTCCCTAGGTTATTTTTACGCTTTTTGTTTTCATTTTCTCAAGTGAATGAATCAGAAACAAACTTTCAAATACAATTTTCTTCCCTAGGTTATTTTTACGCGTTTTCATTTTCGTCCGATTCTGTAATTGATTTCCTCTCACCCATTGTCTTTATTTATTTAAATAAGTGAATTAATGAGAAACAAACTTTCAAATACAAGTTTTCTTCAATGAAAGGAGTGAATTAATGAGAAACAAACTTTCAAATACAAATTTTCTTCCCGGCGATGAACAAACTTTCAAATACAAGTTTTCTTCCCTGGATTATTTTTAGGCTTTCTAATTAATGAGAAACAAACTTTCAAATACAAGCCCTTCTTCCTGAATATAAGTACTCCTCTCATGGGGGCTACTTTCAGGAAGACGTGATCACCCACTGTAAACTCGAAGTCTTTCCTACGAGAATCTGCATAACTCTTCTGCAGATTCTATGCAGAGAGTATCCTCTGTTTGATTTTCTGTACCGCTACGCACAACGTATTCCATGTATCGATGTTGAGAAAGTACACCCCAGAACCCACTCACATCATTGATCACGAGACGCTTCCCATCCGGAAGGACCTATCATATGAGGAGATACCCATAGGGATAATGATACGTGATGTGAGGAGACTATGAAGAAGGGAGATTCCCTTAGTCAAGGTTTTATGGGAAAACCATCGAGACAATGAGGCCACCTGGAAATGTGAGGATGACATGAGGAGATCTTACCCCAAACTCTTCCGGGGAGGATCAACTTTCCAGGACGAAAGTTCCTAAGGTGGGGAGGATCAACTTTCCAGGACGAAAGTTCCTAAGGTGGGGAGGATTGTAGCGCCCGAGTTTAAAAAAAATAAATAAATAAAAAAGGGTCACAATAGGGGGCAAACTAGTCATTTCTCCCTTATTACTTGAGGGGTCTGATTTGGTTGAGTCATAATTCGGAAAAGAGAAAGAAGAGGGGAGAGAAAGAGAAGAAAGAAGAGGGAAGGAAGATTAGGGTTTTTGAGGTAGGAGGAGGGGAATTGGATTAGAATAGACGTCGAAGATCTGAGTTCCCAATCTAAACCATCAATAGTCCGTGGCAAGATGTTCTCACGAATCGCACCTTCCTATTTCGTCAAAACGTCCAAGAACTTTAGGTTAGTCCACGAATGTCTAGATAGAGAAGTCATTAAGATTTTCATGTGTTAGTGACGTTTTGTGTTGATCCTTGGACTCTTATCCTCAACAGCGTTATCTGGTTAAGTTCTGGAGTGAAGGCGGCCAAGATTGGTGTTCAAATCGGAGTTTCAAGAAAACGTGATTTTCGGTAAGAACTCGTGTTTTTCTCCAAATTCGAACTCAAATATTAAGATTTATGATTATCAGAAAAATATAAGAAAATTATTTCGAAGGAGTAGAATATGAGATCTACAATGTTAGTGAAGAAAAATTGTTGAATCGGATTACAGATTGGAAGATAAAAAAATAGGAAGAAAATAGATCGAAACGTGAAAGAGGCTTGAAAAATGGAAAAAACGCAGGAGAGAGGGTGGAGAGTCGCCACGCGTCGGCCGGCGTGCGGAGGAGTGCGGCGGAACCGGTGATCAAGTCGATCACCGGCTGGTGAGGCGCGTCCTCACCCGGCAGCGGACACGCGTCAGGCACGCGGATTCGGCCGGCCCAACTTGCGCCGCATGCGAACCGCCCAACCCGGCGCCCCTGACCCGCACCTGCTCGGGAAGCCGCGCGTGGGCACGCGCGCGTAGAAACCTCCAGGACGCGTGTGACCCACGTGGGGGCGCATGAGGCACTGTTTTTCTTTCTGTTCGGTCTCTGTTTGTTTGTTTTCTTAACCGATTTTGATGCTGACCCTATTATTATGTAAATTAGGACCTGTCAAGGAAATTTCAGAATTGTTGAAATCCATTCCGTCAAGAAAACTCGAACTTGGGAAGGCACGCGTCAACCAAGTAAGTAGCCATTTGGATTCCCACGAGCAGTACTTGTAGGAACCGCTAGGAACGAGCATGCATGCTACCACCCATTAACTTAGCTAGCTGGACCTAGTATATTTGTATGGAAACTGCGAAAATGGAATGATTAAGGAAAGCTAGATATGAAATGTATATTAAATCTGTTTGATTGAGATTTTGATAAAGTATGTATGCATGAGGAGGATGAGAAACTTGTGAAATCTGCGCTCCGGGTAAAGATGGACGTTATCTTCCCGTTGAGCATGTTTGTTAATATTGCATGAACGGTTGCGTGTTAACTCTTATGCATGATAATTGCTTGTGTTATCTTTCTTGATGATTAGGAAGAAATTTTGAGCTTAGATTAGGGTGCTTGTGACTAAGTAGACTAGATGAGACCCTAGATTGGGGGACCTCTAGAATACCGTGCAATTAGACTCGCGAAATGATTACCGGCGAATCCAGAGCCCAGAATTCCAAACCTGATAGGTTTGTGAGATCAGGCACGAGAATCCTAGAGATACATGAAACCAAGTCTAAGCCATCAAGTCCCACCTTAGAAAGAATAATAGGTCACCACGGTAACTGTAGGTAGCCCGCTAGAGTTGAGTAGTGTAGATAGTGTCATCAGAACCTCCACTTCCCTCTCTCCTCTGATACCGTACCGTAAAAAAAGAGCTCCGGTACGGTGATCGTTGAGCTCTGCAGATCCGGATAGGGAAGTGTGACAGGTGGCCAGACCTAGTGGTGATAGCTAAGGGGTCTTCTGAACAGGACTCCTGGGCCGTAGAAACCCGTCCCTGAGCGGGGGACATGGAGCCACTTAGGATGACTCAGTAGCTGACCGACACACAGGGGGTCACACCCCGTTTAGTGGATGTATGGTCTCGTGCGAGGGTCGTCAGTTAACCTCCACGGATGATGTTCAGAGAGAGAGTCACGTATTCAGATCCAGCCATACAATCCCCTCAGATTTACTTATGAGGTCGCGCCTCACCTCAGGACACTAATCATTTCAGTGCTTAAGATGGGCAAGCCTCCTAAGATACAGAAAAGAGAGTTGCAACTTAAATCACTCTCCTTAGAAACACAAGAAAGACCGTGGTTACCTAAGTATTTTTATACTCATTCCTTTCTACTCTTTTTTTTTTTTTTTTTTCAGG